>NC_047107.1:99237597-99538430 GCF_902500255.1 Thalassophryne amazonica
TATGTACACCAGCCATAATTTTTGCATGGCGCACCGCACATTTCCACAGTCATTTCAGTTTTGATATATCTGAACGTTAGCGTGGAGATGGATGTGCACCACATTTTGTGCATACGCACGCTTTATACATTAGGCCCCTGATGCTTTGCTGTACTCAGTAAATGACCTCGATGTTGCAGAAGACCCCAGATTTTGAAAAGAAAATTCTTCTAGCTACAAACTGCCATCCATCCATTTTCTGATCCTGCTTTTTTCAGTTAAGGGTCACAGGGGGCTGGATCCTATCTCAGCTGTTACTGAGTGAGAGGTGGCCACACCTTTGTCACAGCACTGCCATAAACTGACAGACAAACACATTCACACTCTCACCTAAGGTCAATTTAGAGTAATCAGTTCACCTAACCTGCATGTCTTCAGATACGGAAGGAAGCCAGAGCACATGGAGGGAACCCATGCAAACTGGGGAAGTACATGCAAATTGCACATAGAAATAACCAGGTCCAAAATGAACCTTTACCTTCTCGCGGCTATACGTGTCAGTAAGATGGATATGTGTTACACGTCAGCTAATGGTGTTGGATACTCTCCAATCCAAAATGTTCTAAATTGTCACTATTTCACACTCTTCACAATCCTGTGGCGGTCTCTTTGAACTTGAAATTACAGGTTTCTCAAGCATGGCCAATCTCAATTTCTGCATCCCAGAACTGAACTGTCCAGTCATTTTTGTGTATGTGTATTTGATAAATAAATAAACACTTTATACATAATGTAGGATTCAGAGGAGGAGTTTATTCTGATGTGGAATCCAACGATTGTTCTCCTTCTCCAGTGTTCTCCATCCAACGATTGAGAACACTGCTCTGCTCGGTAACTAAGTCCAACCGAGCGGTAAAGGCGGTTAAGATGTGCTGCAGCTCACCCAACACGCCTCCTGCTGGCGCCTGTGCACCTCGCTCTTCCATTGGCTGTTCAAGCGATGGTTGATGCCCCTCGGGATCCATGACGCTGGCCGAGAAATCCTGTTGTGAAAGTGTCATGACACGGACCCACAACAGGGGGCGTTAATGAACGGACAATGGATAAGCCAAAAGTAACAATTTAATGTTGTGAATCGCACAACGATGTACAGACAATAACAATATGGTGACTGTCAATCATACACCAGGTGACGTGTGGGCAGGCTCGACGATAGAAGACGCCTGGCGAGAGAAGAGCCGGATCCCACACAGCTTCCACCACCAATGGAGCTGAAGAACACCGGAGCCGCCAAGCCCTGCACCCCAGGTGGCCGCTGTCTTCAGCAGTCAGACCCGGTACTGCTGGCAGAGAACAGAGACAGTCCTGATGAGTGTGAGTTCGCACACTCAGTAATCCCACAGTCAGTGTTTAGTTAGGAGGGAGCTCCTCCACCTCCAATCATACACTCGTGCAGCTCCTGTTTAACCACTTATCTGGTTTGGGGTGTGAGGCAAAGCCGTTGTTGATCACACCAAACGCCAATCCCACAGATAAGGACACACCACAGGAAAACGGCTGCAAAGAAGTTCAGATTATTACTTTGTAAGTCAGCAGAGAAGTTACCTGAATGGTAGCTGATTTCTCGGCGGGGAGGTGGAGTTGCAGTCCGGCCTTTATGGTGGTGGTGATGAGTAGTGGATGAGTGACAGCTGGTACGGATGATGAGTGACAGCTGTCACTCCTGGTCGCTCCGACGCCCTCTCGTGCTTGAAGCCCGCACTTCAAGCAGGGCGCCATCTTGTGGTGGTGGGCCAGCAGTACCTCCTCTTCAGCGGCCCACACAACACGTGCAGTACATTGACGGCTTTCAACATGGAAACAAGAGTTTAAAAATAGCTGATATTTTCAGTTTCTCACTTGGTATACAGGTGCTATATCTGTTGTTTTTCAGTTTTGAAATGACATTGTATGTACCTGCAGCCCAGTCTCACGTTTTTTTTTGTTTGTTTGTTTTTTGTGCTCCCGTGAAGAAATTAGTCAAATTTTTGTGACAGGGTTTTTTAAACTCACTATTCCTAACCCTACTCCTATCCCCAACCCCTAACCTTAACCATAACCTAATCTTACTCCTTCCCCCCACCCTAACCATAACCACCCCCGACCCCCCGCTTTTTAATTTCGTGCAGCCATCACGGAATGAATCAATCAATCAATCAATCAATTTTTTTATATAGCGCCAAATCACAACAAAAAGTTGCCCCAAGGTGCTTTATATTGTAAGGCAAGGCCATACAATAATTATGTAAAACCCCAACGGTCAAACGGTGAATTAGAATGAATTCATGCTGCCATGACAAAAATGAGGCGCTTTTCGTCACAATATCACGAACCAATAGATTAATGTACGAGGCCTGTTAGAAAAGTATCGTACCTTTTTTTTTTTCAAAAACTATATGGATTTGATTCATATGTTTTTATGTCAGCCAAGCTTGAACGTTCGTGCGCATGCGTGAGTTTTTCCACGCCTGTTGGTTGCATCATTAACCTGTGGGCAGGCTTTGGGTGAGCACTGCTTCACCCCTCTCGTCGTTGTTTCATTGCGAGGAAATGGCGGAATGATTTGGGCTTTTTTTCCATCAGAATTTTTTCAGAAACTGTTAGAGACTGGCAGCTGGAAACCATTCGAAAAATTTATCTGGGTTTCGGTGAAAATTTTACGGGCTTCACAGAAAATAAGGAGTGTTACTACAGCTTTAAGGACGGCCCACAATGGCACACGGTGCGCCGCGCTCCGAGCCGCCATCGAGAGGTAGAAACCACCACATCATTTCTAAACGGATCACTGTGTGGAGCCGGGACCGTTGTCTGCAATTTCTTTGGTTATCACAAGAGCTGGACATCAGCCATTTTCCGGGAGATTTCACTTTTAACAAGAGATTTTGTCATGGAAAGCCGTGCGGAGGCTTCGCGCGTCACAACCGATTCGCTGATGAAGCGAGACAAAGGAACACCTCCGTTTCGGAGTGTTAGAGGACAAGTTGGGACATGCCTATCTCGGCTTTCAGTGCATACCAGTCGAGTGAGTATAAGAGAAATTGTGGAGAGCTGTGCATGTCCCAACTTGTCCAAATCATTCTGCCATTTCCTCGCAATGAAACAACGACGAGAGGGGTGGAGCAGTGCTCACTCAAAGCCTGCCCACAGGCGAATGACGCAACCGACAGGCGTGGAAAAACTCATGCATGCGCACGAAGGTTCAAGCTTGGCTGATGTAAAAACATATGAATCAAATCCATATAGTTTTTGAAAAAAATAAAAAGGTACGATACTTTTCTAACAGACCTCGTATATTTCTTGCCATGAGACCAGGTTGGTACCTGTTACTAAGAAGAAAAAATCCGCCCGCCCTCACCACTTTTTTTCTGATGTCAAGGATGATAAACTAATGTTTCTTTTTTGGGGACCTAAAAAGCATCAGCTATCACTGAAATATAGTATTTTGTCAGTAGTGTGGGACTGTCATCCCCCTGCTTTGTGGCAGGAACAGAGAACATTTTTATTGTTTTCTTGTTGCATCTTGTTTTATAGATGAAAATGTTCAAATTACAATAAATCATTAAAGGAAACTGGCCATCTTCTCATTGATGATGTTTTTTCTGAGATTTTATTTGTTTCTCTACACATTATAATTGCATTTCATTTTAATGGAAGAGATTATTTTGTATTTAAATTTTGTATTTTCAGGTAATTAATCTTAAGAGAATTTTATATTCAAGTATTTAAAGAAAGAAATGGGTTTTGGAATATAGAGTTTCAGTCTTGCAGCAAATAATTGACTAAATTAATTTTATTGTATTTTCTGTGCTTCATCTTCAATGTAACTGTCATGTTTTCTTTTCACAAATATGGGAATAATAGTCAAAAGTTTTATGTAAAACAGTATCAAAATTTTCTGCTGTTGTAGCGGCAGGCTGGGGTGGGAGGGTCCAGTAAGATTTATTTTAATGGGGCCCAAAATCCCTGGCACCCCTGGTCAGAGCCACAATCCAGGATGAGACGAGGAGCATGAATATACGTCAGAACAATGACCTCCCAAGACCAGCTGCTACAACGACTCAGGAAGATGAAGACAGATAGTAATAAGGAACAGGAGCAGGAGATTTCATGGAAGACCAAGCCCCTCCGTGGGATGGACCATCGACAGATAGAGGAAGTGTGTTGTGTGGGCCGCTGAAGTCGAGGTACTGCTGGCCCACCACCACCAGATGGCGCCCTGCTTGGAGTGCGGGCTCCAAGCACGAGAGGGCGTCGGAGCCGCTGGGAGTGACAGCTGTCTCTTATCAGCACCAGCTGTCACTCATCACCATCACTATAAAGGCCGGACTGCAACTCCACCTCCTCGCCGAGAAATCAGCTACCACTCGAGGTAACCTTCTCTGCGGTAATTTGTTGTATCTAAACATTGTTCTGTGTGCAGCCGTTTTTCCTGCGGATTTAGTCTGAAGCTGGATTGGCAGATAGTGGGAATGCGACGTTCTTCGCCTCTCACTCCATCCAGGGAAGAGACTAACAGGAGCTGCATGGGTGAAACTGTTTCTGGAGGTGGAGGTCCTCCCTCCCGGAGGAACTGATCAAGGGACGAGTACTGGGTGTGTCTTCACACACCCACCATTAACTGTTTGTGCCAGCAGTACCTGGTCTGACAGCTGGAGACGGTGGCCACCTGGGACTCGGGACTTGGCGGCTCCGGTGTTCTTCAGATCTGCTGGCGGTGGAAGCAGTGTGGGATCCGGCTCTTCTCTGGACAGACGTCTTCTATCCTCGAGCCTGCCCACACGTCACCTTGTATACGATTGACTGTACTCCTCTATTGTTATTGTCTGTATTCCGTTGTGCAATTCACAACATTAAATTGTTACTTTTTGGCTCATCCATTGTCCATTCATTAACGCCCCCTGTTGTGGGTCCGTGTCACTACACCTTCCCAACAGGATTTCTCGGCCAGCGTCATGGATCCCGAGGGGCGTCACCATCGCTTGAACAGCCAATGGAAGAGTGAGGTGAACAGGCGTCAGCAGGAGGCGTGTTAGGTGAGCTGCAGCAAATCTTAACCGCTTTCACTGCTCGGTTGGACGTAATCACTGAGCAGAATGTTATTCTCAATCGGAGGATGGAGGCTCTCACTGCCCAGGTGGAAGCGCGTGCTCAGGGCGCTGCTGCAGCACCTCCTCCTGCTGACCGGAGGCCTGAAACAGACATTCCGCTGGTCGTTCAACGACCCCCCCCCACCATCCCCTGAAGCTTACATAAGCCCTCCGGAGCCATACGGAGGCTGTGTCGAGACGTGCACGGACTTCTTAGTGCAGTGCTCGCTCGTCTTTTCACAGCGTCCCGTCATGTACGAGTCAGACGCCAGCCGGGTGGCTTACGTAATAAATTTGCTTCGAGGAGAGGCACGCGCCTGGGCTACGGCGCTCTGGGAGCAGAATTCAGCGACATATACTGGGTTTGTGAGGGAGTTCAGACAGGTGTTCGACCACCCTCATAGAGGCGAGACCGCTTCAAGCGTGCTGCTGTCGATAAGACAGGGGTGCCGGAGTGCAGCTAAGTATGCAGTCGACTTCCGCATCGCGGCAGCGCGAGCTGGCTGGAATGCTGTTGCGCTCCGCACCGCCTTCGTAAACGGACTGTCTCTGGTCCTTAAGGAGCACCTGGTGGCGAAGGACGAGCCATGGGATTTAGACGGGCTTATCGACCTGGTAATACGGTTACACAACCGATTAACAGAACACCGGCGGGAGCGAGACGAAGGGCGTGGTCAGGCACAAGCCGTCCCTCTTCCCCCCGGGTCCAAAAGGGAGCCGTCTTCCCCACGCTCCACAGCCAGGGTACTCCACGTGACGACAGCTCCCCCTGCTGCCGTTGTTAGGGAAATGAGCAGGACCAAAATGAGATCAGATCAGAGACAAAGGAGGCTGGTCCGTGGGGAGTGTTTTCTCTGCAGCTCAACCGAGTACATGCAGAAAAACTGCCCCAAACTGTCAAAACAGCAGCACTCGTCCTTAGAGACTGGGCTAAGGGTGGGTCATAATACTCACGTGGGGAAACCCCGACAATCTGCACGCATCCCAGTTACGATCCTGAGTAGGGATCTAACCCTTCACGCCCCAGCACTGGTGGACACGGGGTCAGAGGGGAATCTGCTGGATAGCAGATGGGCAAAGGAGGTTGGGCTCCCTCTAGTGGCCTTACCGTCACCATTGTCAGTACGGGCACTAGATGGCACCCTTCTTCCAGTAATCACACATCAGACACAGCCAGTGACAATGGTTGTGTCTGGAAATCACAGGGAAGAGATTGAGTTTTATGTAACACCTTCTACCTCCCGAGTGATTTTGGGTTTTCCATGGGTGTTAAAACACCCCGGATTGATTGGCCATCTGGGGTTGTGACGCAGTGGAGCGAAACCTGCCACCGGGAGTGTTTAGGATCCTTGGTTCCACCCGGTGTGACAGCTAAGGAGGAGGTTTTAGCCCCCCCCCCCCCCAATCTGGCGGCAGTGCCAGCCGAGTACCATGACCTTGCTGACGTCTTCAGCAAAGATCTGGCACTCACGCTGCCCCCGCACCATCCGTACGATTGTACCATTGATTTGATACCGAGCGCTGAGTACCCGTCCAGCAGGCTGTACAACCTCTCACGTCCGGAACGCAAATCAATGGAGACCTACATCCGGGACTCGTTAGCTGCCGGGTTGATCTGGAACTCCACCTCCCCGATGGGTGGTGGTTTCTTTTTTGTGGGCAAAAAGACGGCGGACTCCGTCCATGCATTGACTACAGAGGGCTGAACGAGATCACGGTTCGCAACCGATACCCGTTACCTCTGTTGGATTCAATGTTCACGCCCTTGAATGGAGCCCAAATTTTCACTAAACTGGATCTTAGGAATGCTTATCAACTGGTTCGGATCCGGGAGGGAGATGAGTGAAAGACGGCATTTAACACCCCGTTAGGTCACTTTGAGTTCATGGTCATGCCATTCGGCCTCACCAATGCGCCCGCGACATTCCAAGCGTTGGTTAATGATGTCTTGCGGGACTTCCTGCATCGGTTTGCATCGGACGATATACTCATCTCTTCCCCGGATCCTGAGACTCATGTTCAGCATGTACATCAGGTCCTGCAGCGGTTGTTGGAGAACCGGCTGTTTGTGAAGGGCGAGAAGTGCGAGTTCCACCATACTTCTTTGTCCTTCCTGGGGTTTATTATCTCCTCCAACTCCGTCGCCCCTGATCCGGCCAAGGTTGCGGCGATGAGAGATTGGCCCCAACCAACAAACCGTAGGAAACTACAGCAGTTCCTCAGTTTTGCTAATTTTTACCGGAGGTTCATCAAAGGCTACAGTCAGGTAGTTAGCCCCCTGACAACCCTGACCTCCACAAAAGTCCCCTTCATCTGGTTGGACCGGTGCGAAGCCACGTTTAGGGAGTTGAAACGCCGGTTCTCGACTGCGCCAGTCCTCTGATCCAAAACGCCAGTTTATAGTTGAAGTGGACGCCTCTGACTCAGGGATAGGAGCCGTGCTATCCCAGAGCAGGGAGTCCGACAAGGTTGTCCACCCATGTGCCTATGTTTCCCGCAGGTTGACCCCGGCTGAAAGGAACTATGACGTCGGCAATCGGGAACTTCTTGCGGTGAAGGAGGCTCTGGAGGAGTGGAGACACCTGTTGGAGGGAGCTTCGGTACCATTCACGGTTTTCACAGACCATCGGAACCTGGAGTACATCCGGACCGCCAAGCGTCTGAACCCCAGGCAAGCCCGCTGGTCACTGTTCTTCGGGCATTTTGACTTTCAGATCACATACCGCCCTGGGACGAAGAACCAACGGTCTGATGCCCTGTCCCGGGTGCACGAGGAGGAGTCAGGACCGAGCTGTCAGACCCTACAGAAACCATCATCCCCGAGTCCACTGTCGTGGCCACCTTCACCTGGGATGTGGAGAAGACCGTCCGGGAGGCCCTGACACGGAACCCAGACCCAGGGAATGGACCGAAGGACAAGATGTACGTCCCACCAGAGGCCAGGGCTCCAGTCCTTGACTTCTGTCACGGTTCCAAGCTCTCCTGCCACTCGGGGGTGCGAAGAACCATGGCAGTGGTCCGGCAGCGCTTCTGGTGGGCGTCTCTGGAAGCCGACGTCCGGGGGTACGTCCAGGCCAGCACCACCTGCGCCAGGGGCAAAGCCGACCACCACAAGACCCAAGGCCTCCTCCAGCCTCTGCCCGTGCCTCATCGCCCCTGGTCTCACATCGACCTGGACTTCGTCACGGGCCTCCCGCCGTCCCAGGGCATGACTGCCATCCTCACGATAGTGGACTGGTTCTCCAAGGCGGCCCACTTCGTGGCCCTCCCGAAGCTCCCGATGGCCCAGGAGACAGCAGACCTCCTGGTCCACCACGTCGTGCTTCTGCATGGGATTCCATCGGACATTGTCTCAGATCGTGGTCCTCAGTTCTCCTCCCAGGTCTGGAGGAGATTCTGCAGGGAACTGGGGGCCACCGTAAGTCTCTCATCTGGGTACCACCCCCAGACGAACGGGCAGGCAGAGCGGACGAACCAGGAATTGGAGCAGGCCCTCCGCTACGTGACCTCCGCGCACCCGACAGCCTGGAGCAACCATCTGGCCTGGATCGAGTATGCTCATAATAGCCAAATTTCATCTGCCACCGGCCTCTCCCCGTTTAAGGTATGTTTGGGGTACCAGCCCCCATTGTTTCCGCTAGCGGAGGGAGAGGTCGGGGTGCCCTCGGTCCAGGCCCATCTGAGGAGGTGCCGTCGGGTGTAGTGTACCGCCCGCTCTGCCCTGCTCAAAGCCCGGACGAGGGCTGGGGCCAATGCAGACCGCCGGCATGCCCCGGCCCCTACGTATCAGCCCGGGCAGGTGGTTTGGCTATCTACAAAGGACATCCCCCTGCAAGTGGAATCCCAGAAACTGAAGGACAGATTCATAGGACCCTTCAACATCACCAAAGTCCTGAGCCCAGCCGCATGAGGAGCTTCATCCTGTACCCGGCCCTCCTGGCTGACTTCTACAACCGGCACCCGGACAAGCCTAGTCGGGCCCGTTGAGGGGGGGGTCCTGTTGTGTGGGCCGCTGAAGAGGAGGTACTGCTGGCCCACCACCAGCAGATGGCGCCCTGCTTGGAGTGCGGGCTCCAAGCACGAGAGAGCGTCCGAGCCGCTGGGAGTGACAGCTGTCACTTATCAGCACCAGCTGTCACTCATCACCATCACTATAAAGGCCAGACTGCAACTCCACCTCCTCGCCGAGAAATCAGCTACCACTCGAGGTAACCTTCTCTGCGGTAATTTGTTGTATCTAAACATTGTTTGATATTGCTGTATGTACAGAAAGTTTTGGTCTGCACACACAGGTCCTCACAAAAACTTATGCAAGATGTCACGGTGTCACAATGTCCAGGAATGTCTGGAGATGCAGCTTCAAAGATGTTCCAGTCTGTGCAGTCAAAACAGTTGTGCAGCTCCTGCCTCGCCTTATCTCTCCACTTCTTTACCGTCTTCACTACAGACTTTGCAGATTTTAATTTCTGCCTGTAGTTTTAGTTTTTATTTCGTTACTGCATCTTGAAATAAATTGTTCCCAACAACAATCACAATATTTTTCATATGTTACAATTTTTATTGTACAACCCCAATTCCAATGAAGTTGGGACGTTGTGTAAAATATAAATAAAAACAGAATACAATGATTTGAAAATCCTCTTCAACCTATATTCAATTGAATACACCACAAAGAGAAGATATTTAATGTTCAAACAGATAAACTTTATTGTGTTTGTGCAAATATTTGCTCATTTTGAAATGGATGCCTGCAACAGGTTTCAAAAAAGTTGGGACGGGGCAACAAAAGACTGGGAAAGTTGATGAATGCTCAAAAACACCTGTTTGGAAACAGGTGAGTGTCATGACTGGGTATAAATGGGGCATCCCCAAAAGGCTCAGCTGTTCACAAGAAGGATCACCACTTTGTGAACAACTGCGTGGAAAAAAAGTGGAACGTGCAAAGTGGAAAACTGTGCTGTGGTCTGATGAGTCCACATTTCAAATTGTTTTTGGAAATCATGGATGTCGTGTCCTCCGGACAAAAGAGGAAAAAGACCATCCAGATAGTTACCAGTGCTAAGTTCAGCAGCCAGCATCTGTGATGGTATGGGGGTGTGTTTGTGCCCATGGCATGGGCAACTTACACATCTGTGATGACACCATCAATACTGAAAGGTACATCCAGGTTTTGGAGCAACACATGCTGCCATCCAAGACAATGCCAAGCCACATTCTGCACGTGTTACAACAGCGTGGCTTCATAGTAAAAGGGTGCGGGTAGTACACTGGTCTGCCTGCAGTCCAGACCTGCCGCCCACTGAAAATGTGTGGCGCATTATGACACACAAAATATGACAACGGAGACCCCGGACTGTTGAACAACTGAAGTTATACACCAAGCAAGAATGGGAAAGAATTCCACCTACAAAGCTTCAACAATTAGTGTCCTCAGTTCCCAAATGCTTGTGAGTGTTGTTAGAAGGAAAGGTGATGTAACACAGTGGTAAACATACCACTGTCCCAGCTTTTCTGAAATGTGCTGCAGGCATCCATTTCAAACTGAGCAAATATTTGCACAAAAACAATAAAGTTTATCTGTTTGATCATTAAATATCTTGTCTTTGTGGTGTATTCAATTGAATATACTGTAGGTTGAAGAGGATTTGCAAATCATTGTATTCTGTTTTTATTTACATTTTACACAATCTCCCAACTTCATTTGAATTGGGGTTGCAGTTTAGTCAAAATATGAATAATGCAACATTTCAGGCCTGACACAGTGTTTGTATACAGTATTTAGACAAAAGAGTGAAAGGAAGAGGGTGTTATATCTGCTGGTGATCTTGAAAACACAATAACTGTCTAATTTCATTGATACTGACAAAGACGGTGTCAACCTTCTGACATTTCAGTGCGTGTGACATTTAACAGCAGAGTATAGAGTTTGGGCTCCTGATCATTAATTAGCTTCCTTTGATATATTGTCAAGATAACATTAAACCTGATCATATTTTTAAGATGCCACCAGAGATTGCATGCATTGAAGCTGGATGATACATTTTAAATTCAACTAAGCACATTAGAAGGTGGACAAAAAGAAAAGTTAATAGCTGTCTCAAACTTGAGGTGGCACATCTTTACTTTTATCTTCCCTTTCCATTGTTCTCTCTCACTTTCTGTCTTCACTTTGACCCTCTGACTCCCTCCTCTGCCATGGTGAGTAATGTCATGTCAAGACAATGGCTTATTGTGTTTTATTGAGCTGCCCACATGCTACTTTCCAGTATTCCCCTTCCCTCTCTCACTCAGTAACCCTTTTCTCTGTTTGTCTTTTTATCAATCAATCAATCAATTTTATTTATATAGCGCCAAATCACAATAAACAGTTGCCCCAAGGCGCTTTATATTGTAAGGCAAGGCCATACAATAATTACGTAAAAACCCCAACGGTTAAAACGACCCCCTGTGAGCAAGCACTTGGCGACAGTGGGAAGGAAAAACTCCCTTTTAACAGGAAGAAACCTCCAGCAGAACCAGGCTCAGGGAGGGGCAGTCTTCTGCTGGGACTGGTTGGGGCTGAGGGAGAGAACCAGGAAAAAGACATGCTGTGGAGGGGAGCAGAGATCAATCACTAATGATTAAATGCAGAGTGGTGCATACAGAGCAAAAAGAGAAAGAAACACTCAGTGCATCATGGGAACCCCCCAGCAGTCTAAGTCTATAGCAGCATAACTAAGGGATAGTCCAGGGTCACCCGATCCAGCCCTAACTATAAGCTTTAGCAAAAAGGAAAGTTTTAAGCCTAATCTTAAAAGTAGAGAGGGTGTCTGTCTCCCTGATCTGAATTGGGAGCTGGTTCCACAGGAGAGGAACCTGAAAGCTGAAGGCTCTGCCTCCCATTCTACTCTTACAAACCCTAGGAACTACAAGTAAGCCTGCAGTCTGAGAGTGAAGTGCTCTATTGGGGTGATATGGTACTATGAGGTCCCTAAGATAAGATGGGACCTGATTATTCAAAACCTTATAAGTAAGAAGAAGAATTTTAAATTATATTCTAGAATTAACAGGAAGCCAATGAAGAGAGGCCAATATGGGTGAGATATGCTCTCTCCTTCTAGTCCCCGTTAGTACTCTAGCTGCAGCATTTTGAATTAACTGAAGGCTTTTCAGGGAACTTTTAGGACAACCTGATAATAATGAATTACAATAATCCAGCCTAGAGGAAATAAATGCATGAATTAGTTTTTCAGCATCACTCTGAGACAAGACCTGTCTAATTTTAGAGATATTGCGTAAATGTAAAAAAGCAGTCCTACATATTTGTTTAATATGCGCATTGAATGACATATCCTGATCAAAAATGACTCCAAGATTTCTCACAGTATTACTAGAGGTCAGGGTAATGCCATCCAGAGTAAGGATCTGCTTAGACACCATGTTTCTAAGATTTGTGGGGCCAAGTACAATAACTTCAGTTTTATCTGAGTTTAAAAGCAGGAAATTAGAGGTCATCCATGTCTTTATGTCTGTAAGACAATCCTGCAGTTTAGCTAATTGGTGTGTGTCCTCTGGCTTCATGGATAGATAAAGCTGGGTATCATCTGCGTAACAATGAAAATTTAAGCAATGCCGTCTGATAATACTGCCTAAGGGAACCATGTATAAAGTGAATAAAATTGGTCCTAGCACAGAACCTTGTGGAACTCCATAATTAACCTTAGTCTGTGAAGAAGATTCCCCATTTACATCAACAAATTGTAATCTATTAGATAAATATGATTCAAACCACCGCAGCGCAGTGCCTTTAATACCTATGGCATGCTCTAATCTCTGTAATAAAATTTTATGGTGAACAGTATCAAAAGCAGCACTGAGGTCTAACAGAACAAGCACAGAGATGAGTCCACTGTCTGAGGCCATAAGAAGATCATTTGTAACCTTCACTAATGCTGTTTCTGTACTATGATGAATTCTAAAACCTGACTGAAACTCTTCAAATAGACCATTCCTCTGCAGATGATTAGTTAGCTGTTTTACAACTACCCTTTCAAGAATTTTTGAGAGAAAAGGAAGGTTGGAGATTGGCCTATAATTAGCTAAGATAGCTGGGTCAAGTGATGGCTTTTTAAGTAATGGTTTAATTACTGACACCTTAAAAGCCTGTGGTACATAGCCAACTAATAAAGATAGATTGATCATATTTAAGATCGAAGCATTAAATAATTTTTATCAACTCTTAGAGCTTTCGAGTCATTTTTCTCTGTGGGAATGAAGGCAGGGATGTTTGGATGGATTAGATTGGTGGAGCATATATGTAAATGGGGGAGAAATATGGAAGACACAGGATGCTGGGGATTTGCAGGTGGAACAACAGGTAAGGAAAGAACTTGGCCGACATTCTCTGATGAATGAATGGATAAATTGAGACAATCCTTGCATTATGAGGTGGAATGAAGGGACAAAATAGAAGATGAAAGCTGCTTTAAATACATATCTGTTATGGCCGAGCCAATCAAAACCCAGTTTTGGACCAAAAAACACTGGGAGCTGAGTAGGGAAACAAAGTAACAATTTATTGGAGGAGTGATAGAGTAATATGAAATGTGCAGAAGACACCGGATGCCGGAGGCATAGAATGGACCAGAACAGGAGTTGAGACAGGTGACCGGAACCAGGTGGCCGCCCATGGAGCTGACAGGTGACGGGTGACATTGGGAACAAAACACAAGAGACTAAGTCAAAACAACAAGGTATCTAGAACTGATGAGGAGGCCAGGTACCACACAGTGAAATCTGGACCGGATGAACCAGGGATTTTATACAGGTGTCGATGAGGACAGAAACAGGTGATGATAATGTGTTTGGTTTTTTTAACTGTTATTGGACTGCCTTACTGTGTTCCGGATCGCGTTTACTGTTTCAGTAAAATGTTTTTACTTACAGAGCTCGTTGTCTGAGTCCTGCATTTGCAGCCTAACCTGTCAACCAGACCTGATACTCTGCTGTTCTCAACCACCTTTGATAGTTATCCTCATATGTAGAATAGAATAGAATAGAAATTTATTGTCATTGCACAGTAATATGTAATTTGGTTCTTCTAGTCTGTAGCTCATATTGAGTGAGTGAGCAAATATTAATTAATGGATCTGTAGTGGAAGAAGTGGACCATTTTATGTACCTCGGTGCAAAGATCCAGGGTAATGGTGATAACAGCAAAGAAATCAGAAGTAGATTGGCCATGGGTTTGCAAGCTCTCCCTGGGATGAAGAAGCTTTGGCTTGGGCAGGATAAAGCAACCAAGCTACGGATCATCAGAGCATGTGTCTTTCCAGTGGCCACCTATGCCTGTGAGACCTGGGTACTACACAAGTTGGATGAACAACACATCACAGCCTTCAAAAACAAGCGCGACCAAAGGATCTTGTGGGCCCCATGGACTCACCACTGCACAAATGACAGTATAAGGGGAGGAGCTTGGTGTATCAAATGATTGGCTGCTCCAGTATGTGAGGAAGCAGAAATTGTCTTATTTCAGCCACATAAAGTGGCAGGATGGCATGGAGAAAAGAATGTTAGAGGCTTACATTCTTGGAAAGAGAAGAGGAAGACCAAAATGCAAGTGGGAGAAGACTATAAATGATGTGTTTGGCTCTATGGAGCAAACAAGTAGGATGGCAAAAGACAGGAAACAGTTTCAAGTCAATGTCAGGGAAGCCATGCTCTGATTAGAGTTTGCTTTGATGACGACGAGTCTGTAGCTCATTCCTGTATACTATCTCGGCTACTTGGTTGTCGTTTCCTTGTACGTTGTCCCATCTTACATCTTGCACCCTGCCATTATGTGGTGGTTTGTTTCAGGGACATCTTTGCACAGTCTGCACCTTGGGTTCTGTCTGCTATGGTAGAACCCTGCAACCCACTGTCAGATTGAAGCATTCGCCTTACAGTTTGTCCGGGGAGCTAGTTTCTTGATGCTAGATGCTCATTTCACCTTGGACAGTGGCTTTGGCACTTATTAGCCCCCGGCTCCCCTCTTTTTAAGGACTGTACAGTCCAGTCTCAGGGTTATAAGGTATAGATATGTGCGTGTGTGTGTGTGTGTGTGAGGATTTGTAATGAATTAGGAGGACCAGACAGAAAAGTATGAACATAAGGAAGAGGGTGGTGTGAATAATGGCTGCTCACTGTTAAAGCCTTAATCAATGCTTGATTAATATTAATTAGCTTAGCCCAGGCAGACAGGCGGGGCTAATGCAACACTTCCTGCTTAGATTTATTGGGGTGAGGGCACCAAGGGCACTGCAGCACACACATTCTTTCTCTCTCCTTCACACACATAATATTCACTATGCTGACAGTGTGTGTGTGTGAGAACATTGAACACCTCTCAGCTTGTGAAACATACTGAATCCAATCAAAGTGGTTATGTTGTCTTAGTAACACAAAGTCAAATCAAATTCAAATCAAATCAAATGTATTAATTTGTATAGCGCCAATTCATGACAGAGTCACCTCAAGGAGCTTCACACGACACAATTCAAGAAACAGAACAAAATGAATTAAAAGATCAAAAGGCACAATAAAAGAGTAAAAACATAAGGGCCCTGTCCCACTGGGGAGAGGATTAATTGCGCATGAATTGAGTATACAAAGTGCGGGTGTTCGTTGTCATCCGCAACAAAAATGGCCAAAAATGACAAATGTCCCAGTATGAATTACGGATATATTAATAATTTATAGCAAATATATGATGAACAATCATGGTTATAGAACGCATGTAGTGAGGAAACTGATCCGACACATTGAGATTATCACGGCAGTATTACGGGTGTATTATGAATGCATCACGCACGTGTTGCGCGTGCACGGCATCTGCATTGCGGTCATAAAAGAAGCGCACTCGCTCCTTTCGGCATCACTATTCACACCAACTATACAGCCTCTGGAGCATTTGCTGGACTTGAACAAGTTGATCGCAGAGTCAGTGTTCATTTTGTCATGTGAAGGTTAACTATTCATGAGTTTGGGGAGCGGGAGGCGGGAAGCCGCTGGGGGTGTGAGATTTTTTTTTTTTTTTTGGGAGTGTCACAGACGTCAGCGTGAGTTGTGGCTAAACAGCAACTCTTCCTTTTGTTGGTGTTAAATAAAAGTCCTGAACTGCAGCAGCTATGTCTTTGTGGATTTACACAGCCGGACCGGCACTGACTGGCAGGTATGTTGCTTTCTGCCACATATAGTACTTTGGGTTTACGTGTCATGTTTGTTATGCATTCACAGATTGTCCGCAAATCAGCTGCAAAGCAGATGTAATAAAAATGCTTTATTCATGGCCAATTTGTATGCATTCGCAACAACATATTTTAGTTTGTGATGTGGACATGATAGGCATGATATACAAGGTCTGTGAGAAAAGTATCCGACCTTATTATTTTTTTAAAAAACCATATGGATTTGAATCACGTGTGATTACATCAGCCAAGCTTGAACCCTCGTGGGCATGCGAGAGTTTTTTCACGCCTGTCGGTGACGTCATTCGCCTGTGAGCACGCCTTGTGGAAGGAGTGGTCCAGCCCCCTCGTCGGAATTCCTTTGTCTAAGAAGTTGCTGAGAGACTGGCGCTGTGCTTGACCAAAATTTTTTCAAAACTGTGAGGCACATCCGAGTGGACACCATTCGAGAAATTCAGCTGGTTTTCGGTGAAAATTTTAACGGCTGATGAGAGATTTTGGATTGTTTCTATCGGTGTAAGGACTTCCCACGGAGTGGGACATCGTGCAGCGCTCCGAGGCGACGTCGTCATCCTGTTTCAAGCTGAAAACCTCCAAATTTAAGCCTCTGTTGACCCAGGACATCGTGAGAGAACAGAGAACTTTCAGAAGAGGTCGGAATCAGCAGTTTATCCGGACATTCCACTGTTAAAGGAAATTTTTTTAATGAAAGACGTGCGGCCGGATTGGCGCGTCGGCTCGCAGCTGGCGCAACGCGCCCGCCACAGGAAAAACACCTCCGTTGGAAGCCTTAAGGACAAGTTGGAACATGCCCTGCTGTTAAACAATTTCTCAGATACTCACTCAACTGAAAGCCACCAAAAGCCGCCTGGATTTTACAAATGGTTATCAACATGGAGGTGTTTTTCCTGTGTTTTCCACTCCTTCCACAGGGCATGCTCACAGGCGAATGACGTCACCGACAGGCATGAAAAAACTCACGCAGGCGCACGAGGGTTCAAGCTTAAAAATCTCCACAGAATCTGACTGTGTTATGTGGACCGCTGAAGAGGAGGTACTGCTGGCCCACCACCAGATGGCGCCCTGCCATGCTGGCACCTTTTGGCCCTTAGAAGGCACACGGGCCTGTTGACCTCCTTGGGCACCACCAGGTGCGCTCCGTTGGCTGTCAGATGCTTGTCATCATCATCATCATCACCCATAAAAGCCTGGGAAGGACACCATAACTCTGATTATGCAATCGACTTCCGCATCGCGGCAGCGAGGTCCGGTTGGAATTCAGTCTCACTCCGTGCTGCCTTTGTAAATGGGCTGTCTCCGGCCCTAAAGGAGCATCTGGTGGCTAAGGATCAGCCGCGGGATTTAGATGGGCTTATCGATCTAGTTATTTTGACAATCGGTTAGAGGAATACAAGCGGGAGCGAGACGAAGGGCATGGCCGGGTGCGTGCCGTCCCTCTCCCTTCCAGGTCTGAAGCAGCGCCGTCCTCTCCCCGCTCCAAAGCCAGAGCTTTCCATGTAGCACCAGCTCCCCCTGCTGATGAAGCTATGGACACGAGCAGGGCAAAAATGAAAGTAAAACAAAGGAGGCTGGCACGTGGAGAGTGTGTTGAATGAGCATGCGCAGAATAAGGGGCCCCAGGCGGTTAAACACCAAAAATCAACCTTAGTGACTGGGCTAAGAGTGAGCCATACAAACCACACGGGTGTCCCACGGAAATGCGCACGACTCCCAGGCACAATCCTCTGTGGAGATTTAACCCTTACCGCTCCAGCACTGATTGACACAGGATCGGAAGGGAACCTACTGGATAGTAGGTGGGCTAAGGCTGTAGGGCTCCCTCTGGTGGCCGTTCCTTCACCATTAAAGGTGCGGGCGCTAGATGGCACCCTACTACCAGAAATCACACACCAGACACAGCCTTTAACCTTGGTTGTCTCTGGGAATCACAGGGAGGAGATTGTGTTCTTTGTAACACCTTCTACCTCCAGGATAATTTTGGGCTTTCCGTGGATGGTAAAGCACAATCCCCGGATTGATTGGCCGTCTGGGGTTGTGGCTCAATGGAGCGAAACCTGCCACCGGGAGTGTTTAAGATCCTCGGTGCCACCTGGTGATAAAGTTAAAGAGGAGGTCAGAGTCCCCCCCAATCTCACGGAGGTGCCGGCTGAGTATCATGACCTTGCTGACGTCTTCAGCAAGGATCTGGCACTCGCCCTGCCCCCGCATCGACCGTATGATTGTGCAATTGATTTGGTTCCAGGCGCTGAGTATCTGTCCAGCAGACTGTACAACCTCTCAGGTCCTGAACGCGAATCAATGGAGACCTACATCCGGGACTCATTAGCTGCCGGGCTAATCCGAAATTCTTCATCCCCGTTAGGTGCAAGTTTCTTTTTTGTGGGCAAGAAGGATGGCGGTCTCCGTCCATGCATTGATTATAGAGGGCTGAATGAGATCACGGTTCGCAACCGATATCCTATACCTCTGTTGGATTCAGTGTTCACGCCCCTGCATGGAGCCAAAATTTTCACAAAACTGAATCTTAGGAATGCTTACCATCTGGTTCAGATACGGAAGGGAGACAAATGGAAGACGGCATTTAACACCCCCTTAGGGCACTTTGAGTACCTGGTCATGCCGTTCGGCCTCACCAACACCCCCGCGACGTTTCAGGCTTTGGTTAATGACATTTTGCGGGATTTCCTGCACCGATTCGTCTTCGTATATCTAGACAATATCCTCATTTTCTCCCAGGACTCTGAGACTCATGTCAAGCATGCCCGTCAGGTCCTTCAGTGGTTATTGGAGAACCGGCTGTTTGTGAAGGCCAAGAAGTGTGAGTTCCATCGCACTTCTTTGTCCTTCCTGGGGTTTATTATCTCCTCCAACTCCGTTGCACCTGATCCGGCTAAGGTAGCTGCGGTGAGATATTGACCCCGACCAGTAAATTGTAGGAAGCTGCAACAGTTCCTAGGGTTCGCCAATTTTTACAGGAGGTTAATTACGGGCTATAGTCAGGTATTTAGCCCCCTTACAGCCCTGACCTCCACCAAAGTCCTCTTCACCTGGTCAGATTGGTGCAAAGCTGCGTTTATGGAGTTGAAACACTGGTTTTCGACTGCACCAGCCCAATCCTAGTCACCAGTTTGTCGTTGAAGTGGATGCCTCTGACTCAGGGATAGGAGCCGTGTTGTCCCAGAGCAGGGAGTCCCATAGTGTTCTCCACCCCTGTGCTTACTTCTCCCACAGGTTAACCCCCGCTGAACGGAACTATGACGTTGGTAATCGGGAACTCCTGGCTGTGAAAGAGGCCCTTGAGGAGTGGAGACATCTGTTGGAGGGAGCTGTGGTCCCATTTGTGGTTCTCACTGACCACCGGAACCTGGAATATATCCAGACCGCTAAGTGACTGAACCCCAGGCAAGCCCGATGGTCACTGTTTTTTGGACGCTTCAACTTCAAAATCACCTACTGCCCCGGGACCAAGAACATCCAGTCTGACGCCCTGTCCCAGGTGCACGAAGAGGAAGTTGGAGCAAGGCTGTTGGACCCACCAGACACCATCTTACTGGAGTCCACTATCGTCGCAACCCTGAAATGGGATGTGGAGGGAGTGGTTAGGGAGGCCCTGACGCGAAACCTGGATCCCAGAGGTGGACCATCCAACAGACTGTACGTGCCACCAGACACTCGGACTGCCGTGTTGGACTTCTGTCATGGTTCCAAGCTCTCCTGCCATCTGGGGGTGCGAAGGACCATGGCAGTGGTCCGGCAGCGGTTCTGGTGGCCGTCAGTCGAAGCCGACACCAGGGACTACATCCAAGCATGCACCACCTGCGCCGGGGCAAGGCTTACCACCAGCCGGAGAAGGGGCTCCTCCAGCCGTTACCTGTGCCTTGTCGCCCCTGGTCCCACATCGGAGTGGACTTTGTCATGGGTCTCCCTGCGTCCCAGGGTAAAACAATCATCATGACGATAGTGGACCGGTTCTCGAAGGCGGCCCACTTCGTGGCCCTCCCGAAGCTCCCGACAGCCCAGGAGACTGCAGACCTCCTGGTCTACCATGTCGTGCATCTGCATGGTATCCCGATGGACATAGTATCAGACCATGGTCCTCAGTTCTCCTTGCAGGTCTGGAGGAGTTTCTGTAAGGAGCTGGGGGCCACGGTGAGCCTGTCATCCGTGTACCACCCACAAACAAACTGTCAAGCAGAGCGGGCTAACCAGGACCTGGAGCAAGCCTTAAGATGTGTCACATCAGCGCACCCGACGGCCTGGAGTCAACACCTGGCCTGGATCGAGTATGCACACAACAGCCAAGTGTCGTCCTCTCCCAATCTCTTCCCTTTCGAGGTCTGCTTGGGGTATCAACCTCCGTTGTTTCCAGCTGTCAAGGGAGAGGTCAAGGTGCCCTCGGTCCAGGCCCACCTCAGGAGATGCTGTCGGGTGTGGAAGAAAGCCCGCTCTGCTCTCCTGAAGGCCCGGACGCGGGCTAAGTACCATGCGGACCGCCGACGAGCCCCGGCCCCAGCTTATCAGCCCGGGCAGGAGGTTTGGCTGTCTACTAAGAACATACCTCTGCAGACGGATTCACCAAAGCTAACTGACTGTTACATTGGACCATTTAAAACAGTCAAAGTGATCAGTCCTGCTGCAGTAAAACTGCTACTCCCGGCATCGCTAAAGATTCACCCTGTTTTTCATGTTTCCCGGATCAATCCACACCACACGTCAGACCTCTGTACCCCTGGACCAGCGTCACCTCCTGCCCAGATCATCGATGGAGAACCAGCTTGGACCGTCAAAAAACTCCTTGATGTTCGTCGGAGGGGCCGGGGTTACCAATATCTGGTAGACTGGGAAAGGTATGGCCCCGAGGAATGCTCCTGGGTGAAGAGGAGCTTCATTTTGGATCCCACCCTCCTGGCGGATTTCTACAGAGAGAACCCAGACAAGCCAGGTCGGGCACCAGGAGGCACCCGTTGGGGATGGGGTCCTGTTATGTGGGCCGCTGAAGAGGAGGTACTGCTGGCCCACCACCAGATGGCGTCCTGCCATGCGGGCACCTTTTGGCCCTTAGAGGGTGCAGAGGCGTGTTGGCCTCCTTGGGCACCACCAGGTGCACTCCGTTGGCTGTTAGCTGCTTGTCATCATCATCATCATCACCCATAAAAGCCTGGGAAGGACACCATAACTCTTCCGAGTTATCAGCTTACCACACAGGTAAACCTACTCAGCCGTTTTGTGCTGCACGCACATTCACTGCTACTGAAGTCTTTGCAGTTGTGATTTATATACTTGCAGCTTGTAGCTGGGTTTGTGGGAAGTTTGGAGGAGTTGGTGTCTCCACTCCTCACTTCTTACTTGCTAAATATAACAATTGACACTGCACGTTCTCAAGTTTTCCTCTGCACTCGGAGTATTTGGATTTATTCCTTCAGGAGGATTACTGAGCTTTGCTGACTGTTTGCTGGGTGTACACATACCCACCTAATCTGTTTTTTGCTCCTGCCAGCAGTACCGGTCCGACAGCCTCGAGCAGTGGCCACCTTAAGTCCTTAAGTGAAATACTGCGGTATTGTATCACTTCCTGTTCCGGAGCACAGCAGTGTTTTGCTGTATCTGTTAGCTGTTTAATCTGCGCAGTTAGATTGATCTAGTTAACTAGATAACGATTTGTTTCACAGTGTAATCTTCACGTGCCTTAACTAAAACACTCCCTCTGCTGAATCACCTCTAAATTATTTACACATTATTCACTTTGTGTGTTTTTAGGAATCTGCTAGCTTAGCGCAGCTACTAGCTCTTAGCCAGTTTAGCATGGCGGCTTCTCCTGTCTCTCCCGCACTTTTCTGCTCTGGGTGTGAAATGTTTAGTTATTCCTCGGCCTCCTTTAGCAGTAATGGTACTTGTAATAAGTGTAGCTTATTCGTAGCATTGGAGGCCAGGCTGGGCGAATTGGAGACTCGGCTCCGCACCGTGGAAAATTCTACAGCTAGCCAGGCCCCTGTAGTCAGTGTGGACCAAGGTACCTTAGCTGCCGTTAGTTTCCCTCTGGCAGATCCCGAGCAGCCGGGAAAGCAGGCCGACTGGGTGACTGTGAGGAGGAACCGTAGTTCTAAACAGAAGCCTCGTGTACACCACCAACCCGTTCACATTTCTAACCGTTTTTCCCCACTCAACGACACACCCGCCGAGGATCAAACTCTGGTTATTGGCGACTCTGTTTTGAGAAATGTGAAGTTAGCGACACCAGCAACCATAGTCAATTGTCTTCCGGGGGCCAGAGCAGGCAACACTGAAGGAAATTTGAAACTGCTGGCTAAGGCTAAGCGTAAATTTGGTAAGATTGTAATTCACGTCGGCAGTAATGACACCCGGTTATGCCAATCGGAGGTAACTAAAATTAACATTGAATCGGTGTGTAACTTTGCAAAAACAATGTCGGACTCTGTAGTTTTCTCTGGGCCCCTCCCCAATCGGACCGGGAGTGACATGTTTAGCCACATGTTCTCCCTGAATTGCTGGCTGTCTGAGTGGCTGTCAGAGTGGTCCACTCTGATGGACTACCCAGCAGTGGGGAATAAGTTTCATTACACTAGAAGTCTTTCAGAAAGCACTGTAACTAGGTTTAAGGATATGATTCCTTCTTTATGTTCTCTAATGCCATATACCAACACAGTGCAGAGTAGCTACCTAAACTCAGAGAAAAAATTACTCATAACCATCCCAAAGACGTATCGTTATCCTTGGCTGCTTTCAGTGATGCCGGTATTTGGTTAGACTCTTTCTCTCCGATTGTTCTTTCTGAGTTATTTTCATTAGTTACTTCATCCAAACCATCAACATGTCTATTAGACCCCATTCCTACCAGGCTGCTCAAGGAAGTCCTACCATTATTTAATGCTTCGATCTTAAATATGACCAATCTATCTTTATTAGTTGGCTATGTACCACAGGCTTTTAAGGTGGCAGTAATTAAACCATTACTTAAAAATCCATCACTTGACCCAGCTATCTTAGATAATTATAGGCCAATCTCCAACCTTCCTTTTCTCTCAAAAATTCTTGAAAGGGTAGTTGTAAAACAGCTAACTGATCATCTGCAGAGGAATGGTCTATTTGAAGAGTTTCAGTCAGGTTTTAGAATTCATCATAGTACAGAAACAGCATTAGTGAAGGTTACAAATGATCTTCTTATGGCCTCAGATAGTGGACTCATCTCTGTGCTTGTTCTGTTAGACCTCAGTGCTGCTTTTGATACTGTTGACCATAAAATTTTATTACAGAGATTAGAGCATGCCATAGGTATTAAAGGCACTGCGCTGCGGTGGTTTGAATCATATTTATCTAATAGATTACAATTTGTTCATGTAAATGGGGAATCTTCTTCACAGACTAAGGTTAATTATGGAGTTCCACAAGGTTCTGTGCTAGGACCAATTTTATTCACTTTATACATGCTTCCCTTAGGCAGTATTATTAGACGGCATTGCTTAAATTTTCATTGTTACGCAGATGATACCCAGCTTTATCTATCCATGAAGCCAGAGGACACACACCAATTAGCTAAACTGCAGGATTGTCTTACAGACATAAAGACATGGATGACCTCTAATTTCCTGCTTTTAAACTCAGATAAAACTGAAGTTATTGTACTTGGCCCCACAAATCTTAGAAACATGGTGTCTAACCAGATCCTTACTCTGGATGGCATTACCCTGACCTCTAGTAATACTGTGAGAAATCTTGGAGTCATTTTTGATCAGGATATGTCATTCAAAGCGCATATTAAACAAATATGTAGGACTGCTTTTTTGCATTTATTTGCTTTTTATATATCAATATTTCTAAATTTAGAAAGGTCTTGTCTCAGAGTGATGCTGAAAAACGAATTCATGCATTTATTTCCTCTAGGCTGGAGTACTGTAATTCATTATTATCAGGTTGTCCTAAAAGGTCCCTGAAAAGCCTTCAGTTAATTCAAAATGCTGCAGCTGGAGTACTGACAGGGACTAGAAGGAGAGAGCATATCTCACCCATATTGGCCTCTCTTCATTGGCTTCCTGTTAATTCTAGAATAGAATTTAAAGTTCTTCTTCTTACTTATAAGGTTTTGAATAATCAGGTCCCATCTTATCTTAGGGACCTCATTGTACCATATCACCCCAATAGAGCGCTTTGCTCTCAGACTGCAGGCTTACTTGTAGTTCCTAGGGTTTGTAAGAGTAGAATGGGAGGCAGAGCCTTCACCTTTCAGGCTCCTCTCCTGTGGAACCAGCTCCCAATTCGGATCAGGGAGACAGACACCCTCTCTACTTTTAAGATTAGGCTTAAAACTTTCCTTTTTGCTAAAGCTTATAGTTAGGGCTGGATCAGGTGACCCTGAACCATCCCTTAGTTATGCTGCTATAGACTTAGACTTCTGGGGGGTTCCCATGATGCACTGAGTGTTTCTTTCTCTTTTTGCTCTGTATGCACCACTCTGCATTTAATCTTTAGTGATTGATCTCTGCTCCCCTCCACAGCATGTCTTTTTCCTGGTTCTCTCCCTCAGCCCCAACCAGTCTTAGCAGAAGACTGCCCCTCCCTGAGCCTGGTTCTGCTGGAAGTTTCTTCCTGTTAAAAGGGAGTTTTTCCTTCCCACTGTCGCCAAGTGCTTGCTCACAGGGGGTCGTTTTGACCGTTGGGGTTTTTACGTAATTATTGTATGGCCTTGCCTTACAATATAAAGCGCCTTGGGGCAACTGTTTGTTGTGATTTGGCGCTATATAAATAAAATTGATTGATTGATTGACTGGGGTACCAGGACTTGGCGGCTCTGGTGTATTGCAGGCCTCCAGCTGGCGTTGGGACTTTGTGGGTTCCGGCTCTTCTCTGGATAGGCATCACCTACCCTCGGGCCTGCCCACGTGTCACCATTTTGTTATTAATTAGTCTCAGCATATTCGTAACCTGTTTGCACTTTTGCATAATAAATTGTTATTTATTGGAACTCCTATTGACCGCTCATTTTTGCCCCCTAACGTGGATCTGTGCATTCACTTTCTCAACAGACTGCCTCATTTGCACAGGGAGATCATTCCACAGAGCAGGGGCACGATAAGAGAAAGCTCTGTGACCCACAGACGTTTTATTCACCCTAGGAACATAAAGAAGTCTTGCACACTGCAAATGCAAGGCTCGAGCTGGTACGTAGGGCTCAACCAGGTCAACCAGGTAGGGAGGTGCCAGTCCATGAACAATTTTATAGGCCAGTAACAGAACCAGAAAGTCCAGAATCTAAGTATTAATTTTAGGGTATTTAAGTCCAATTCTATTGAATGCCACAGGACAAAGACCACTGGCCAAATTGAGTCCTTCTGGATAGCCCACTTGAACAGTCTTTTTTTTTTTTGTCCCAAACTGGCACAAAGTATTAGGTCAGCTCTTCTTGTTGTGTGTTGGGGGGGGGGTTTGGCTGGACAAGGTTGGGTTGTTTTGTGTTTGTTTTCCTTCCCAGGTGATTGGGGGCTGTTCTCTGAGGAAAATGTGCTGCAGAAGAGTCTCTCTCCTCTGTTACGATGATTGGCTGCACCTGTTGCATTCTCCTGCGGCTCTCTATTAGGACAATCCACGACATCTGTGATGTTCACGTGCAGATCTGAGGACTTCCAGCTGGTACCAATGTAGTGATGAAGAACTACATTTAAAACAGCAGTGAGTTGGATAAGATTGCCGGAGTATACGACCTTGTGACGACCGTGTGGGGACGCTGAGGGCCGTTTCAGTGTCTGACATCGCGCCTGTGAAGGAGGACGAGGGTGAGAGACAAATGTTGTCAGCACACGGCAGAGATGACTATTCTGAAAAGTTTATCCGTGAATGTAAATTGGCGTCTTATACGCAGCTATAAGTAATTATTGGTGGAAAGTGTTTGGCGTGCTCCTCACGGCAGTGGCGTGCGGATTAATGATCCTCCACTAGCTGTGGGCAGCAGCCTCCTTGAATTAAGTTGGAATTCAGACCTAAACGTGTAGCTGATAAGTTTGCCTCCAAACAATATTTTGTAGTAATAGTGTTGAATAATCTCATCTCTGTTCCTCCTTCGCAGAGTACAGTCTGGGAAAAAGTCACCTGGGGGGGGGGGGGGGGGTGTCGGCGGAACTCCTGAGTCCTGAACGTTCGGACTCCGACTGTTGAGACGCTGAGAGAGCGCGCCGCCTTTTCACCTCACCAGAACTTTAATTAATTAGTATTTTATGTATAGCACAAAGGGGAGAAAAATAAATGTGTTTTCTTTTTGGAACTGCTTCTGATTGTTTCATGCTGGGTTCGGTCAGATACTGGACCGCTCCTCAATCCGTGTCTTATCCATAACACTTCTCCTCTAAAGCTCCATTCTCACTGTCAAGGATGGAGTGTTGAAAGCTGGTTTGGATTTTCTTTATGTTTGTTGCAGCTTTTTCCATCCATCTCTCATAAGCTGCCTCTTTATGTCTAACATTTACTTTTTCCTCTCTTTTTTCTCCACTTCTTTGCCTTCAAGTCTGCGTGATGAAGAGCAGGAATAGTGACCTTGAAAAAAGTTTTACCCTCTCATACACACACACACGACCTTGGTGCGCAGTGACAGACGGCATTTGAAGATTTTGGGATGATCTTGGCTTTTTACTTCCTTGAGGCTGTATTTAATAGAGCACTTTTATTGGGTGGACTGCACCTTTACTGCTTATGGGCCTAAAGTGAGATAAGTGACCTCACAGAACAAACACACACAGTATTAACATGGCCAGACATAAATATAATGTTATGTAAAGTTGTCAGGTGCACTGGATGTGTAGATGCACAGAGGGCTTTAGTTAAAAGGTCAGTGAAGGTCAAACTATGTGACAGCTAATAGAAATTACTGTCGATATGTACCTTTATGGGAACAAGATGCCATTATCACCACCAGATTAAGGGATGAGCTCACTTTGCTGCTTCATGGATATAAGAAGACCTCTCAGACTTTTAATTTGTGCAGCAGTACAAGGAGCATTTGGACAGGAGGAAATAAATCAGAAATACTGAGCAGCTTAAAAGATGAAGAGAGAGAGAAATAAGTTCTATCTTGTCCCTGAAACCCAGTGGACTAGTGCCTATCCCCAGATGCCGTAGCATGAAAGTCTATGACTCTCAATTGATGGGATGCCAATCCATTGGTTACTTCCCCAGACAGGTCAGGTACCCATTCACAGCTGGGTAGACTGAGAAAATGCAGATGAGATGTCAGGTGGTATGAGTGGGAATCAAACCCATGACTAGATACAGTAAACTGGCAATTCATCTCCTAACCCACTAAGCTTCCTGATCTTTTTTTAGTGTGATAGTGTGATATGAAACTATGACTTGCAGGGGATTTTCTGCCTTTGGATCCCCTCCCCAGTTGTTTAATTTGGTGAGCGAACTCAAAGACTCAAAGGACTGACAGGGTACAGACTTCAAAATCAGATGTGGTATTAAAAAGATACCTTCACAGAATGAAGACAATGCGGGACTCCTGTAGCAAATGTTCCCCCCAGGAGCTGCATGGAAGAGTCCCGACCTAGAGCCCCGCCTATGTTCTTAAGCCTGTTCTTGGCCCGTACCCATGTGGGGGGCCCTTGCCCTCTATATGGCTCAGTAGAGCTATGTGATTGGTTGGAAAGTGTTGCATTTGATATTTATATGTGAGTGACCTGCTCGCGTTGATTATCTGAACGGTACGTGTCATATCAAAACTGTGTTCTCTCTGTGTGGCGTGATAAGCAAAGAACGGTATGCATCATGGCGCCTGTCGCCCCCTACTGTCCAACAGACATGATGGTCTCCCATTGCTGATTTTTGGTACCGATTTCTCGCATGATTTCAAAATCTGGCCTGATTTTTTTTCTTAATCATTGGGAAAATTGATATTACCTTCTACTTTATATCCACTTAGTGCAACTGATTATTGCCAAATGCAAGCGTAAGTACAATTGCCACTACATCAAGTATCAAGTAGACTTTATTAGCCCCCCAGAGGCAGTTTGTTGTGCAGCCAGCAGTAGAACATATTCAGACATACATAAACATAACATGATCTTAAATATGGCATAAAAACTCACCATGAAAACTCACCACACAGTAAACATAATAACTCAATAATAAGAAAACCTAGTTAAAAACCACTCGTGAGTGTTCAAAAATCTAATAACAGTGGGAATAAAAGAGTTCTTGTACCTACTGGTCTTACATTTCTTAGACATAAATCTACAACCAGATGGAAGCATTGTGAACTCATGGTACAGGGGGTAACTGGATCATCCAAGATCAACCTCGCCTTCTTAATCTGTTTTTATATACTCGTATAGATGGCAAGTCGTTTAAGGAAATGCCAGCAATCTTGTTGCACTCATTTACAATATGATCCAGACGGTTTTTGTTTTTCAAATTGAAAAACCCATAAAAAGATAAAAGATAAAAGAAAAGGTAAGAACATATTCAATAAAACAGGAATAAAACATCTTCATAAAAGTACTGTCCACATTAAAATGCCTGCGTTTATGGTAAAAATGCATTCTTTGTATTTGTTGCAGCTTTTTCCATCCATCTCTCACAAGCTGCCTCCTTTTATCTAACCTTGTCTAATCTACATGATTGTTTTTGAGTATGTGCATGTACAACACTACTTCTGCATTTAAATCTGACTTTTCCAAAAAGCTCTGTTCATATCTCAAAACTGATTTTCATGGATTTCATGTTGCAGATCAGGATCAGAACGAAGCTTCATTTTCAGAGAACGTTATACCCCAATTATTGCTTATTGTACCCAATTGTCCACTTTGACCTTTTTTTTTACAAAGGGTACCCCCAGTCTTAACCAGTTATTATTCACATTGTGTGGATCACAGTTTATCCCAAAATCATAATTTATTAAAACATCTTTGAAACTTTCACAATGTTCTACAGTTTTGCCACTGGTTACACTCAACTTCAGGCCCTGATTGCCAAAAACATAGACAACTAGAGTACAAACCTCCACCAACACTAGTTTCCAATTCCACAAATTTTTAGCTTGGAAAAATTTTTGCCTTAGAAAAATTTTCATGGTCAAAGTCCTGTTACAAGTGGCTTTTCATAAGCTAACATGTAATACAACATATAGATCAAAAGGGATGTCATCCTCTAATTGTATAATGTACACCAAATGGGCTTTTCAATATTAAATTCAAATGTCCACAAAATCCATAATCCGGATCAGATCCGGATTCAACTTTGTCATGCAATAGTGAGGGCAAGTCAGCGCTTCGATGTCAGGGTACTGCCATACAAGGCACTCACTACACAGCAGTTGTCATGGGTGTCTTGATGGTTTCCCTCACTAGGCTCCTTCTTGCACAGTGACTCAGTTTTTGAGAACTGCCTCCACCAGATACATTTACCATACTGTTGGTATTTCTTAAAGATTGTGAACTGGAAATGGTCCTGTATCCACCGCCTGACTTGTTAAAAGAAAACTGGCTGTAAAAGTGATTATTTACTATGAATTAATCAAAGGGTGCCAATTGTGTTCAGTTTAATTTAAGAAAACATGTTGTCTTTTTCTTGTTGCCAAATAACTTTGGACATTTTTATATAAAAATATTTTGATTAAACAAAATTGGTTTGATTGCATTTTTTTCTGACCACATATTAAAATGTATGCATAAATACATAATATATAGGGGCAACAATAATTCTGACTATGACGGTATGTATTGCATGTACTGTATTGTGCCCTTGTCTACAGTGAAGACAAGGGCACAATGTCCTGTGCTCTCACATGGCAAAGACAGTGAAGGAACAGGCACTGCGAGACTGTCAACTTTTTGATCTGCATCAATGTTGCTAATATTAATGGAGAAATTGACATTGTAATATTACCGATAATGTATTAATCTCCCAACCACAAGTTGTCAAGAAATAAAACTGTGATCACTGTGTCAACTGCTACTTTAACACCTTTGTTTTCTTACCGGGAATCATTGTAGACTAGTGGTTAACACTGTTGCCTCACAGCCAGAAGGTCATGGGTTTGATTCCCACCTGTGGTCTTTCTGTATGGAGTTTCCATATTCTCCCCGTGTTTGCGTGGATTTCCTCCCACATTTAAAGACATGCAGGTTAGGTGGAATGGAAACTTTGTAATTGTCCAGGTCTGCCTTGCAAAAGAGGTCTTGATCTGAATAGGACTAACCTGGTTAAATAAAGATTAAATTAAATAAGTCTTATGGCACATATAGGAGTTATGCCTCTAAAGTTCAGGGTTTGGCACAATACTACACTCAGAACCGCAACAGTTAATGCACTAATTTTCTAAATATATTCATAGATAGGCAGACAAGACCACAGTGTGTGTAAAAGACCAGAACAGTACACTAATGAAGTGTGCTCAGAACATTTAATGAATGGTAAAAGTAACCCTAACCTTTACCCTAACCACTTTGTCTGTGGATTTATCAATGTGTGTAACGTGACAAGCTCAGCTCTGTTCAATAGCTAAATATCCTCGACATACTCAAGTTTAATTGTGATCCTACCTGAGTCCTAAAAGGATTTAAAAAAAAAAAAAAAAATACTCGCTATGTCTCCAAAGGCAAAGTCTCCCCTAAATGAGCACACAGCTTTGGCTTTGCCAGATCCAACAGGTTTCTGTGAGTTAATATCACTAAATCTGTCTGTTACCCTCTTGCTCTTTTCAACCTTTTGCATCCCCTTTTCCATCATATCATTTTATTTTACCACCCTCTGCTCAGTCTGTCTTTTGCTACATCTCTCCCTTTTCGCCATCTCGTTACTCATCTCCCCCTTTTGTTCCCTTATTCCAGCCTTGCTCTTTTCTCTTCATCTTTCCCTTTCACAAATCACTGCCCACCTCTCCCTCAATCATCTTTATCTCTCTTTGTTCAATTTCCATTCATTGAAGTCTGTCTCCTCTTTACGTTTGTTGCATTATTATGTTTTATTTTTTAGTGGTAGAACATGATGAGCTACTGTAGAAGTTTTGTTTTAAACTGAAATATGCTGCACATCATACTGCAAATGTAAAAAAAAAAAAAAGTATTTTATTTAGACAGTATATAACAGTTCTAACTCAAATGATTTAATCCATTACAGGCTGGTGCTTATTGCAGGATACTGGTGCATTAAGCAGATGAGGGTATCAGTAATATTAAGGGGGGGAAATGGTTTAGTGTAATACTGAGTAACTGTGCACACCATGTTGATGCAAAAGTGATTTTTCTGAGTGATTCTTTAATCGTTAAGATAACTGGGGCAAATGTTATTTCAGGTGCAGTTTTCAGTACGGAACATGTGTGCATGTTTGCAATTTGTATCACCAGTTATACAGTTTCATGGTGAAGTGGTATAGAGGAGGATTTTCTTTAAAAGAAGACCTGAAGGTTTAGCTAGAAATTGCCAGAAGGTACATCTGAGATGCAAGCCTATTTGATCTGTTTTGGTGAAAGAAAATCCTTCTCTGCTGTACTCCACTATGAAGCTAAGAGTGGTGATGCAAAATGCATAATTTGCACTGTGCACAATTTCTCCAATCACAGCCATGTAACCCTTCTTCTGGGTTATCTGGGTGTCAGGAGGCTTTCCTCACTCTTCTCCTTCTTGCACAGTCACTCGGTTTTTCAGAACTGTGTACTCCATGCAGATTTACCATAGAGTGCCATCGTGTAAATGAAGTCCAAGACAGATTCAGTATCAGTTTCACCATTAGAGAGCCTCGTCCATAGGGCTGTGCAATTAACCGAATTTCGATCGCGATATCGATATTTGTATCAAACGATCTCCAAACTCGTATAATCGAGTGAAACGATTTAAGGGCCTTTCATCAGGCCAGTCCGTCAACGTGTCCCAAGACGCATGACGTCAGACGCGTCACTTCGGAAGCGGCAAGGGAGCGGGATTGCTACATCACACTCTGGCTGTTTCCACAACCTGAAAAAAGTTCAGCGATCGCCTTCTTGAATTTGCGTCGCCTGAACCACGAAAAGCTTTAAAAAACAGCAGTAGAACGATTCTCCCATCACCCTGCTGGGAGAAGCTTTTTTCAGCTACTTTTCGGAGTGACGCCGACCGAGGGAGGACTGATGACTTGGTGGGATATCGATTGAACCGTGACAGTGGGCCAATCCGCACGGAGAAGCCGGCCATCAGGCATCATTCCTGGGCAGAGCGAGGCAGGCAGCCGGGGTGATGGAGCAAACCCACTCAGTCCGAAATCTCCCACTTGGATATATGCGAAGTCCCAGTTTGCCCAACGGAGTTTAGTTCTGCAGCTTTATCGAGGTGAGAATAATGTAAAAATAAAACGTGATGTTTACTGAACTGCTGTGAAGGTATAATGATCGGTTAACATTAGATTAGCCTTTTAGCACAGTTGATCTGAGTGAACGCTTTAGTTTGTAAATGGTTCAGTCTTTTTTATTTTTACCAAATAAAGCTACAGCTTTTTTCAGACACCACAAAAGCTTAACTTTAAATAACTTATTTTTGGGGGCATTTTTTTTCCTTTTTTATATACTCAACAAAAATATAAACGCAACACTTTTGGTTTTGCTCCCATTTTGTATGAGATGAACTCAAAGATCTAAAACTTTTTCCACATATACAATATTACCATTTCTCTCAAATATTGTTCACAAACCAGTCTAAATCTGTGATAGTGAGCACTTCTCCTTTGTTGAGATAATCCATCCCACCTCACAGGTGTGCCATACCAATATGCTGAATAGACACCATGATTAGTGCACAGGTGTGCCTTAGACTGCCCACAATAAAAGGCCACTCTGAAAGGTGCAGTTTTATCACACAGCACAATGCCACAGATATCGCAAGATTTGAAGGAGCGTGCAATTGGCATGCTGACAGCAGGAATGTCAACCAGAACTATTGCTCGTGTATTGAATGTTCATTTCTCTACCATAAGCCGTCTCCAAAGGCGTTTCAGAGAATTTGGCAGTACATCCAACCAGCCTCACAACCGCAGACCACGTGTAACCACACCAGCCCAGGACCTCCACATCCAGCATGTTCACCTCCAAGATCATCTGAGACCAGCCACTCGGACAGCTGCTGGAACAATCGGTTTGCATAACCAAAGAATTTCTGCACAAACTGTCAGAAACTGTCTCAGGGAAGCTCATCTGCATGCTCGTCTTCCTCATCGGGGTCTCGACCTGACTCCAGTTCGTCGTCGTAACCGATTTGAGTGGGCAAATGCTCACATTTGCTGCCGTTTGGCACATTGGAGAGGTGTTCTCTTCACGGATGATGCGAAGGAGATGTGTTGCACTGCATGAGGCAAATGGTGGTCACACCAGATACTGACTGGTATCCCCCCCCCAATAAAACAAAACTGCACCTTTCAGAGTGGCCTTTTATTGTGGACAGTCTAAGGCACACCTGTGAGGTGGGATGGATTATCTCAGCAAAGGAGAAGTCCTCACTATCACAGATTTAGACTGGTTTGTGAACAGTATTTGAGGGAAATGGTGATATTGTGTATGTGGAAAAAGTTTTAGATCGTTGAGTTAATCTCATACAAAATGGGAGCAAAACCAAAAGTGTTGCGTTTATATTTTTGTTGAGTATATAAAGTGTTTCTTTATATTTAAAGAAATATTTTTATTTGTCCTAATCAGGAACATTTGCTGTGCAGACAACCAAACTTCCATTGATGAGCTGAACACCACGTCCAGTTGAAAGAAAACATCTCTGCTCTTCAAAATAGGACAAAAGTGTCTTCAGCAACACCACCAGAGTTCAAAGCTGCAGAAGAGACCTTCATCTGGTCCCGAGAATTCAGCATAACATCACCTGCTTCTAAATAAAAGGTGCTTTCAACAGCAATTATTTTATTATTTTTAAAAAAAGCTGTTTCATTTTATATTTTAACAATAAATGAACTGATAAATTTCTCCAAAAGGAGATAAGGAGACGTGGTCAAGGGAATGATGACAAAAACACAAACTAATGAACATAAATTGAAACAAAAACAATGCAGCCTCACTATGTCCTAGTAGCACAAGTCAGGGAGATGCCCAAAGACACTGACCAACTGGTCAGTGACAACAGGGAGGGGAGAGGAAAACAGAAAAATAATATATAATATGATATTTTTAATATTTTATTCATTTTATGTTTTATACAGGTAAGGTACAGTACATTTTCAATTTGGAGGTTTTGCGGATATTGTCTATAACAATTTTTTAATATATATAAATGCATTGTGTAACTAAAAAAAAAAAAAATCGTGATTTCAGTATTTACCTAAATAATCGTGATACGGATTTTTTCCATTATCGAGCAGCCCTACTCGTCCATAACTACCACAAAAAACTCAAAGCTGTCATTGATGTTAAAGGGGGCAATGCACATTATTAACAACAGGGGTATGTAAACTTTTGATCAGGGCCATTTGGGTAGTTTCTGTTGTCATTATGATTTAAAAAGAGTAAACGCAGCTGTTTGACAATAAATGGCTTCACCCAACCACTAACCAAGAGCGAAAAAAAAAAACTTTTTTGTGTGTTATCATTCATGTTCTCTGAAAAATTGGCCAAAAAAAAAAAAAAAAAAAATTCTGCCAAGGTATGTGCACGTTTGAGAACATTGTAGGCCTCTGGAAGGGTTCCAGCTGTTATGGATTGAGGCCAGCCAATGCTGCACCCCCATAAGCTTCGATAACCTCGGCTGCAGTACCCATTTTTCAGTCCTTTCTTATCGTGTATATGCACTGCTCCTCTTCTCTGCACAAAACTGCTCATGAATACAGCCGCTCCCCTTGTCTTAGGCACAATCTATATCCTTTGACAGCATTGCCAAGCTATTGCATTTATGCCATGGGTGATAGTTCACTTGAACACGACACAGGCCCTCTGGTGGTTCAGTAGGTCCAGACCAATGATGCACTGATCATAGATGTTCACAAACCAGAACTCCTCCATCATTGCATGGTCTCAGTCAAATGCAGATGGCTGCTTCTCGACCACATTCCACAGCCTTGGGGGGGGCCCTCTGGCAACAGGAGCCATGATGGACTCCAGCCATTTGAGCGGTGTGGGAGACGGCGATCTCTCGCGCTTGCCCTTCCCAGTTTCCCAGCTGTTCATAATGTTTCATCATAGCCCACTCCAGAGGCACTGAATCCCACTTCTGGGCAGCAGTGTAACGCCACAAACAGGACACAAGGGAGGAAAAGCATTCATTCAGATAGTGTGTATAAATGTGGTGTTTTTCAGCAGTTCACATGCTATGACCACAAAAGCCAACAGAAAACATATACAATTAACACAGTAAATTGCTAATGTTTGTAGAAGTCCTAGAGCCTCAGATTCCAATCAATAAATCAATCTTTTTTTTTTTATATAGCGCCAAATCACAACAAACAGTTGCCCCAAGGCGCTTTATATTGTAAGGCAAGGCCATACAATAATTATGTAAAACCCCAACGGTCAAAACGACCCCCTGTGAGCAAGCACTTGGCTACAGTGGGAAGGAAAAACTCCCTTTTAACAGGAAGAAACCTCCAGCAGAACCAGGCTCAGGGAGGGGCAGTCTTCTGCTGGGACTGGTTGGGGCTGAGGGAGAGAACCAGGAAAAAGACATACTGTGGAGGGGAGCAGAGATCGATCACTAATGATTAAATGCAGAGTGGTGCATACAGAGCAAAAAGAGAAAGAAACAGTGCATCATGGGAACCCCCCAGCAGTCTACGTCTATAGCAGCATAACTAAGGGATGGCTCAGGGTCACCTGATCCAGCCCTAACTATAAGCTTTAGCAAAAAGGAAAGTTTTAAGCCTAATCTTAAAAGTAGAGAGGGTGTCTGTCTCCCTGATCTGAATTGGGAGCTGGTTCCACAGGAGAGGAGCCTGAAAGCTGAAGGCTCTGCCTCCCATTCTACTCTTACAAACCCTAGGAACTACAAGTAAGCCTGCAGTCTGAGAGCGAAGCGCTCTATTGGGGTGATATGGTACTATGAGGTCCCTAAGATAAGATGGGACCTGATTATTCAAAACCTTATAAGTAAGAAGAAGAATTTTAAATTCTATTCTAGAATTAACAGGAAGCCAATGAAGAGAGGCCAATATGGGTGGGATATGCTCTCTCCTTCTAGTCCCCGTTAGTACTCTAGCTGCAGCATTTTGAATTAACTGAAGGCTTTTTAGGGAACTTTTAGGACAACCTGATAATAATGAATTACAATAGTCCAGCCTAGAGGAAATAAATGCATGAATTAGTTTTTCAGCATCACTCTGAGACAAGACCTTTCTAATTTTAGAGATATTGCGTAAATGCAAAAAGCAGTCCTACATATTTGTTTAATATGTGCTTTGAATGACATATCCTGATCAAAAATGACTCCAAGATTTCTCACAGTATTACTAGAGGTCAGGGTAATGCCATCCAGAGTAAGGATCTGGTTAGACACCATGTTTCTAAGATTTGTGGGGCCAAGTACAATAACTTCAGTTTTATCTGAGTTTAAAAGCAGGAAATTAGAGGTCATCCATGTCTTTATGTCTGTAAGACAATCCTGCAGTTTAGCTAATTTGTGTGTGTCCTCTGGCTTCATGGATAGATAAAGCTGGGTATCATCTGCGTAACAATGAAAATTTAAGCAATACCGTCTAATAATACTGCCTAAGGGAAGCATGTATAAAGTGAATAAAATTGGTCCTAGCACAGAACCTTGTGGAACTCCATAATTAACTTTAGTCTGTGAAGAAGATTCCCCATTTACATGAACAAATTGTAATCTATTAGACAAATATGATTCAAACCACCGCAGCGCAGTGCCTTTAATACCTATGGCATGGAGGCTCTCACCGCCCAGGTGGAAGCGCATGCTCAGGGCGCTGCTGCAGCACCTCCTCCTGCTGACCGTGTGCCAGAAACAGACATTCCGCTGGTCATTCAATGAACCCCCCCACCTTCCCCTGAAGCATGCATAAGCCCTCCGGAGCCGTACGGAGGCTGTGTGGAGACGTGCGCGGACTTCTTGATGCAGTGCTCGCTTGTCTTTTCACAGCGTCCCATCATGTACGCGTCAGAGGCTAGCCGGGTGGCTTATGTTATAAATTTGCTTCGAGGAGAGGCACGCGCCTGGGCTACGGTGCTCTGGGAGCAGAATTCACGGCTCCCAACGGTTTATACTGAGTTTGTTAGGGAGTTCCGACAGGTGTTCGACCACCCTCATAGAGGCGAGACCGCTTCAAGTGTGCTGCTGTCGATACGGCAGGGGCGTCGGAGTGCAGCGAAGTATGCAGTCGACTTCCTCATCGCGGCAGCGTGAGCCGGCTGGAATGCTGTTGCGCTCCGTGCCACCTTTGTAAACGGACTGTCTCTGGTCCTTAAGGAGCACCTGGTGGCTAAGGACGAGCCGCGGGATTTAGATGGGCTTATCGACCTGGTTATACGGTTAGACAACCGAGTAACAGAACACCGACAGGAGTGAGATGAAGGGCGTGGTCAGGCACAAGCCGTCCCTCTTCCTCCCGGGTCCGAAAGGGAGCCGACTTCCCCACGCTCTGCTGCCAGGGCTCTCCACGTGATGACAGCTCCCCCTGCTGCCGTTGCTAGGGAAACGAGCAGGGCCAAAAAGCGATCAGATCAGAGACAAAGGAGGCTGATCCGTGGAGAGTGTTTTCTCTGCAGCTCTACCGAGCACACACAGAGAGAATGCCCCAAACGGTCAAAACAGCAGCACTCGTCCTTAGAGACTGGGCTAAGGGTGGGTCACAACACCCACGTGGGGAGACGCCGATGATCTGCACGTATCCCAGTCACGATCCTGAGTGGGGATCTAACCCTTCATGCCCCAGCACTGGTGGACACGGGGTCGGAGGGGAATCTGCTGGATAGCAGATGGGCAAAGGAGGTTGGGCTCCCTCTAGTGGCCTTACTGTCACCATTGTCGGTGCGGGCACTAGATGGCACCCTTCTTCCACTAATCACACACCAGACACAACCAGTGACATTGGTGGAGTCTGGGAATCACAGGGAGGAGATTGTGTTTTATGTAACACCTTCTACCTCCCGAGTGATTTTTGGTTTTCCAAGGGTGTTAAAACACAATCCCCGGATTGATTGGTCGTCTGGGGTTGTGGTTCAGTGGAGCGAAAACTGCCACCAGGAGTGTTTAGGATCCTCGGTTCCACCTGGTGTGACAGCTAAGGAGGAGGTTTTAGTCCCCCCCAATCTGGCGGCGGTGACAGCCGAGTACCACGACCTTGCTGACGTCTTCAGCAAGGATCTGGCACTCACGCTGCCCCCGCACCGTCTGTACGATTGTGCCATTGATTTGATACCGGGCGCTGAGTACCCGTCCAGCAGGCTGTACAACCTCTCACGTCCGGAACGCGAATCAATGGAGACCTACATCCGGGACTCGTTAGCTGCCGGGTTGATCCGGAACTCCACCTCCCCGATGGGTGCTGGTTTCTTTTTTGTGGGTAAGAAGGACGGCGGACTCCATCCATGCATTGATTACAGAGGGCTGAATGAGATCACGGTTCGCAACCGATACCCGTTACCTCTGTTGGATTCAGTGTTCACGCCCCTGCATGGAGCCCAAATCTTCACGAAATTGGATCTTAGGAATGCTTATCACCTGGTTCGGATCCGGGAGGGAGACGAGTGGAAGACGGCATTTAACACCCTGTTGGGTCACTTTGAGTACCTGGTCATGGCGTTCGGCCTCACCAATGCGCCCGCGACGTTCCAAGCATTGGTTAATGACGTCTTGCGGGACTTCCTGCATCAGTTTGTCTTCGTATATCTAGACGATATACTCATCTTTTCTCCGGATCCTGAGACCCATGTCAAGCATGTACGTCAGGTCCTACAGCGGTTGTTGGAGAACCGGCTGTTTGTGAAGGGCGAGAAGTGTGAGTTCCACCGCACTTCTTTGTCTTTCCTGGGGTTCATAATCTCCTCCAACTCCGTCGCCCCTGATCCGGCCAAGGTTGCGGCGGTGAGAGATTGGCCCCAACCAACGAACCGTAGGAAACTACAACAGCTCCTCGGTTTCGCAAATTTCTACCGGAGGTTCATCAAGGGCTACAGTCAGGTAGTTAGCCCCCTGACAGCCCTGACCTCCACAAAAGTCCCCTTCACCTGGTCGGATCGGTGCGAAGCCGCGTTTAGGGAGTTGAAACGCCGGTTCTCGACTGCACCGGTTCTGGTGCAGCCCGATCCCAAGCGCCAGTTCGTAGTTGAAGTGGACGCCTCTGACTCAGGGATAGGAGCCGTGCTATCCCAGAGCGGGGAGTCCGACAAGGTTCTCCATCCATGTGCCTACTTTTCCCGCAGGTTGACCCCAGCTGAACAGAACTATGACGTCGGCAATCGGGAACTTCTTGCGGTGAAGGAGGCTCTTGAGGAGTGGAGACACCTGTTGGAGGGAGCATCGGTACCATTTACGGTTTTCACGGACCATCGGAACCTGGAGTACATCCGGACCGCGAAGCGTCTGAACCCCAGGCAAGCCCGCTGGTCGCTGTTCTTCGGGCATTTTGACTTCCGGATCACCTACCGCCCCGGGACAAAAAACCAAGGATCTGACGTGCTGTCCCGGGTGCATGAAGAGGAGGTCAAGACCGAGCCATCAGACCCCCCTGACACCATCATCCCCGAGTCCACTGTCGCGGCCACCCTCACCTGGGACATGGAGAAGACCGTCCGGGAGGCCCTGACACGGAGCCAGGACCCGGGGACAGGTCCGAAGGGCAAGTTGTACGTCCCACCAGAGGCCAGGGCTGCGGTCCTTGACTTCTGTCACGGTTCCAAGCTCTCCTGTCATCCAGGGGTGCGAAGGACCGTGGCAGTGGTCCGGCAGCGCTTCTGGTGGGCGTCTATGGAAGCCGACATCTGGGAGTATGTCCAGGCCTGCACCACCTGTGCCAGGGGCAAAGCCGACCACCACAAGGCCCAAGGCCTCCTCCAGCCTCTGCCCGTGCCTCGTCGCCCCTGGTCTCATATTGGCCTGGACTTTGTCATGGGCCTCCCGCTGGCCCAGGGCAACACCACCATCTTAACGATAGTGGACCGGTTCTCCAAGGCGGCCCACTTCGTGGCCCTCCCGAAGCTCCCGATGGCCCAGGAGACTGCAGACCTCCTGGTCCACCACGTCGTGCGTCTGCATGGGATTCCAATCAGACATTGTCTTGGATCGTGGTCCTCAGTTCTCCTCCCAGGTCTGGAGGAGTTTCTGCAGGGAACTGGGGGCCACCGTCAGTCTCTCGTCTGGGTACCACCCCCAGACGAACGGGCAGGCAGAGCGGACGAACCGGCCCTCCGCTGCGTGACCTCCACGCACCCGACGGCCTGGAGTGACCATCTGGCCTGGATCGAGTACGCTCATAATAGCCAAGTCTCATCTGCCACCGGCCTCTCCCCGTTTGAGGTGTGTTTGGGGTACCAGCCCCCATTGTTTCCACTGGTGGAGGGAGAGGTCGGGGTGCCCTCGGTCCAGGCCCATCTGAGGAAGTGTCGTCGGGTGTGGCGTACCGCCCGCTCTGCCCTGCTCAGAGCCCGGACGAGGGCTAAGGCCCATGCAGACCACCGGTGTTCCCCGGCCCCTGCATATCAGCCCGGGCAGGAGGTCTGGCTATCCACTAAGGACATCCCCCTGCAGGTGGAATCCCACAAACTCAAGGACAGGTACATCGGACCTTTTCCCATCCTCAAAGTCCTCAGTCCGGCCGCAGTGAAGCTGAAGCTGCCAGCTTCACTGCGGATACACCCCATGTTTCATGTGTCAAGACTCAAGCCCTGCCATACCTCACCACTGTGTACCCCGGGACCAGCGCCGCCTCCTGCCCGGATCATTGACGGGGAGCCCGCGTGGACGGTACGCCAGCTCCTGGACGTCCGTCGAAAGGGCCGGGGGTTCCAGTATCTGGTGGACTGGGAGGGTTATGGCCCCAAAGAGCGCTCCTGGGTGAAGAGGAGCTTCATCCTGGACCCGGCCCTCCTGGCCGACTTCTACACCCGTCACCCGGACAAGCCTGAGGGGGGGTCCTGTTGTGTGGGCCGCTGAAGAGGAGGTACTGCTGGCCCACCACCACAAGATGGCGCCCTGCTTGAAGTGCAGGCTTCAAGCACGAGAGGGCATCGGACCGACCAGGAGTGACAGCTGTCACTCATCATCCGTACCAGCTGTCACTCATCCACTACTCATCACCACCACCATAAAGGCCGGACTGCAACTCCACCTCCCCGCCGAGAAATCAGCTACCATTCAGGTAACTTCTCTGCTGACTTACAAAGTAATAATCTGAACTTCTTTGCAGCCGTTTTCTTGTGGTGTGTCCTTATCTGTGGGATTGGCGTTTGGTGTGATCAGCGACGGCTTCGCCTCACACACCAAACCAGATAAGTGGTTAAACAGGAGCTGCACGAGTGTGTGATTGGAGGTGGAGGAGCTCCCTCCTAACTAAACACTGACTGTGGGATTACTGAGTGTGCGAACTCACACTCATCAGGACTGTCTCTGTTCTCTGCCAGCAGTACCGGGTCTGACTGCTGAAGACAGCGGCCATCTGGGGCGCAGGGCTTGGCGGCTCCGGTGTTCTTCAGCTCCGTTGGTGGTGGAAGCTGTGTGGGATCTGGCTCTTCTCTCGCCAGGCGTCTTCTATCGTCGAGCCTGCCCACACATCACCTGGTGTATGATTGACAGTCACCATATTGTTATTGTCTGTACGTCGTTGTGCGATTCACAACATTAAATTGTTACTTTTGGCTTATCCATTGTCCGTTCATTAACGCCCCCTGTTGTGGGTCCGTGTCACGACACTTTCACAACAGCACGCTAGTAGCGTGAAAAAACATGCATACTGTGTGTGAGTGAGATGGGACAACTGACTGTGTGGTTGTCAATGACACCAAACAGCAAGTTCCAGGCCTGGATCGGTAAACTTCAACTGTCTTCAGCCAAAGCATACTTGCCACCTAGAGGGTGTGCCAGTTCTTGTATCAGCTGTCCTGCTGTCAACGAAATTCTCAAAAAAAACAAAAAAACAAAAAGATGTGGGCAGATTTCGATATGTGGGCAGGAATGATAAACTAATGTTTCTTGTTTGTTTGCTTGTTTTTTTTTATGGGGCCTTAAACCATTAAAATTATTCTAAAATAAATACAGACTATGGGCTTTTTTATTTCCAATTTTTTATTGTTTAATTTTTTTTTCTCCATAATAATTGATTAATTCAACGCACAGCTCCTCACCTCATTCCTCAGGGGGGACTTGGGCTTGTTCAGTTGGGGAGGGGGCGCTGACAGTCTGCTGCTGTTCTTGACGTGTCTGTTTGGAACATGTATACATTTTTTTGGAGCAGAGCAGCTTGCTAAACATTTGCTTGCATTGATTAAAACAAAAACAGTGAAATGTATAAATCCAGAGGGTTTTTTTTTTTTTCAGAAATATGAGCTAATATGGGGAGAAATGTGAGCTACCTTATAAACTATGGACAAAGTTAAGGACAATAGGCTAATGTTGCAGAACTTTCCATCACATGAACCACTAACAGACCCACCTTACCTTTGAAAGAACTTGGTGACTTCTCCTTCATTCTCCTGCCTGAGCTTTTTCCTTTCTTTTTTTGTTCTCTGGCTTCTAAGGCATCCTGCCCTCTCCTCCTCCACTCTCTGTCTGTGAAAGGTTAGGCTCTGCATCTGTCTGATGGAACAGGTGGACTGAACCTTTTTACATAAATAGAGAGGGGGTGGGCATTGTGAAATATTTCAAAAGAAATAAACTTAGTGTCATCAATAGATTGTACATAAAAAATATGTGTGATTGTAAGTTTATCACTGAGTGTCATATTATTTTGTCAGTATTATAATTGTATTAGTGGCCTCTTTGGGCCCGTGTCAATCACAGGCCCCAAGAATCCTTCTCCTTATTCCCTCTTTTACAGTGCCCCTGGCTCTGACTCACTACTCCTCACCCTCCCATCTTGCTTTGGATATAGAGCCTCAGGGTACTGGATGGTGGGGGTAAACCTAGTGGATTGTGAGGAGTTTTCATGTCTTCAAATCTGTCTCCTCCTGTGGCCAACTTATTATCCCAGCTGGGCATCTGATGACTGGTAAATGGACTGCATTTATATAGCGCTTTTCCATCTGCATCAGACACTCAAAGTGCTTTACAATTGTGCCTCACATTCACCCCGATGTCAGGGTGCTGCCATACAAGGCGCTCGCTACACACCGGGAGCAATAGGGGATTAAAGGCCTTGCCCAAGGGCCCTTAGTGATTTTCCAGTCAGGCGGGGATTTGAACCCAGGATCTTCTGGACTCAAGCCCAACAAGCCCTTAACCACTAGAACATCACCTCCCCTGGTAGGGCATATATAATTGTAGTGAAATTAAATCACTTAATTTAATAATTTGGGATTAATGGCACCTCACACGGAGGCACCAATAATATATAGAGATTGGAATTCTTAAAATCCTTAATTGAATTAAATTGGACTGGACCTAATTCAATGGATCACCAAAATAATTAACAATTTTAAGATTTAATAATTATTTTGAATAAATTTAATTACCTCGAAATTAAACAGGGCACCACCCAGTTTTACAAGACTGGGAACTTTGATTTAAACATCAATTAATTAATTAGTCTCAAATGTGAAAGTCATAAATTCTATGATACAATTGGCAAAGAGTTTCCATCTGAACACCATGAACCACAGCAGAAATATTTACATTTTATTTACAAATATACCAGAAAATGAACAGTTTACTGGCATTTTGAGTCTGGACAGTGATTAAATAAGTTCATGTATGGACACATTTTGCTTCTCATGAGACGTTGAAAGAAAGCAGAGAAATAAAGCTCAAGGAATTAAGTAAATAAATCTGATTTGAATTTAGTGATGAATTTTGAAGCCAATTATTATTAAGAAAATTATCAAACAAATATACGAATATGTTTAAAGCCACTTTGCACCCATTAACAACAAGACCCTTTTGCTGAAACCTTTAATGGGATCACTTAGCTGATCCTTGAAGAGGTGAAATGACCCAATCTAGGTAAGTCATTGATGGGCCTGGTTAGGCCTGTGATTGTTCGGTCAGGGTTTAACCACAGGTCTCGCCGGTGATCCCAAGGCAGTGTCGGCTTCAGTTGGCAGGCCGGCAGGCCGGCAGACTGGCAGGCTGGCTGTTTGCTTCAGCTGGCAGGATGGCTGATGCTTTGCAGGTAGGTTCATTTCAGCTTGTTTGACCCAAGAGGTGAAGGCATTTGTTGAAAATGGTTTCTGGTAGCTTTAATTAAAAGTCTTTGTGAATTTAGAAAAAGTTTAAGTTTTAAGAGCGGCGTTGTAACGTTACAAAAGAAGGAAAAGTCGCTTTTCTGTAAATCCACTCTTATTCTGAAAAGTTCCGCTAGGAAGTTTTCTTATATATATATATATAAAAAAAAAATGAAGACTTGACGAACCTTAAAGAGTTGTCAGGCTGGTTTGTTTTCAAAGTTAAAATGAACAAAGAAAACCACATGGTAGCTTAGCTACATGAGGCTATAGGCTACAAAAACAGTTAAGCGTTTCAAAAAGCGGCTAGAAGGCGGAAAAGGAGCAGAGAAGAGGTTGTCGAAGTGTTAGAAGAGAGAGCGAAGAAACTGTTCTGGAACTTTTAAAAGGGGGCTTACGTCATTAACTCCACCTACGTGGGTGTGTAACTTCACAGAAACGTCATGTGTAGAGAGGGCAGATTTAAAATGAGTCAACTATTTAAAAACTAACTATGTTGTCACATACATTGTTCAAAGACACTTTTGAATTAATGTAACATTTAAGTTACTTACACATCCTAAACACACCATTTGAATAAAACAGAATATTTCACCATCAAAATATTGATAATTCAGGAAAAAAATACATTTAACACAACATTAGTTAAATAGAACACATGCCATTAAATGGAATAGATGTAAAGCAGTTTGTTTGATTAAACAACACAGACAACATGAGCATTTTATATGTACTGTACATAGAATAACGTTCTCTTTTTTATTTAAACAAAGGTCTTTTTCTTCACTTAAATCTGTGGAGAAAACTAATTGTCAAGACTCTGAGTTTTATGGTTGCCTTATCTTGGAAGAGGCACTTTGGTGGATCTTGAAGGTTTCTGGCCTTGATGTGAGGCAATTATAATGTTACATAATTTCCACTAACCAGAGTTTCACTGATTCAGGTTTCATGGACCTCATTGAAGAACTCTGAATTACAGTTCTGTTGTCATGTGACCTGAGCTTAAGGGCCCAGGGAGTGTTTGAGCTATCTCCAGATGGAACCAGGATTTTCCCCAGTCTCAAACCTCAGGTTCTGGTTGAGGAAACATTAATGTATTTATTTAATTACGGTGAAACAAGGCTATGCTGGCTACATATTAATGGCTCAAATCTTATTCCTACCGTTGAGCTGGCTTCTCAGCACCTCATATACAAGGTCTGTTAGAAAAGTATCCGACCTTTTTATTTTTTTCAAAAACCATATGGATTTGAATCACGTGTGACTGCATCAGCCAAGCTTGAACCTTTGTGCACATGCATGAGTTTTTTCACGCCTGTCGGTTGCGTCATTCGCCTGTGAGCAGGCTTTGTGTGAGCACTGGTCCACTCCTCTCATCGTTTTTTATTGCGAATAAATGTCTGAACGATTTGGAGCTTTGCTGCATCAATTTTTTTCCAGAAACTGTGAGAGACCTCCAGGTGGACACCGTTTGGAAAATTAATATGGCTTTCAGGGACAATTTTATTGGGATTACACAGATTAAGGAGTGATCCAGACGGTTTAAAGACCGCCCACAACTGCTGAGAGCGCGCCGCACTCCCAGCACCGATCAACACGCTCAAACCCCGCTGAAACAACCAGATCATTTCCAGTGTGGAGGCTTTGTTGATCCGGGACATCGTCTGACTTTCACAAAAAGGCAGAAGATGTGGACATCAGCACTTTTTTGGCACATTCCACTGTTACAGGAGTTTTTTTCATGGAAAGAGAAGCAGAGGGACGCGCCACGGAGCCGTTCATTACGCGGCACAAAACCACCTCCGTGTTGGTCTCACAGGACGGCTTTCAGGTGGATTTCAGACGACTATCAGTTGCTTTTCAGTCGTGTGATTATCCGAGAAATTGAGCATGAGCTGGACATGCCCAAACATGTCCTGTGAGGCTTCATCACGGCGTTGCTTTGCGCCATGCAGCTCCACCGCGACGCGCGGAATTCCTCCGCTCCTCTTTCCATGACAAAAACTCCTGTAACAGTGGAATGTGCCGTTCATTTCTAAACTGGACGCTGTGTTTTATCCGGGACGTCCTCTGACTAGCACAGGAATTGTGAAAAGACGTGGACATCAGCACTTTTTCGGCACATTGAGACAGACGTGCGGAGGCGCATCCCTCTGCTTCTCTTTCCATGAAAAAAACTCCTGTAAATCAAATCAAATCAAATCAAATGAATTTTATTTATATAGCGCCAAATCACAACAAACAGTTGCCCCAAGGCGCTTTATATCGTAAGGCAAAGCCATACAATAATTACGGAAAAACCCCAACATTCAAAAGGACCCCCTGTGAGCAAGCACTTGGCGACAGTGGGAAGGAAAAACTCCCTTTTAACAGGAAGAAACCTCCAGCAGAACCAGGCTCAGGGAGGGGCAGTCTTCTGCTGGGACTGGTTGGGGCTGAGGGAGAGAACCAGGAAAAAGACATGCTGTGGAGGGGAGCAGAGATCAATCACTAATGATTAAATGCAGACTGGTGCATACAGAACAAAAAGAGAAGAAACACTCAGTGCATCATGGGAACCCCCCATCAGTCTAAGTCTATAGCAGCATAACTAAGGGATGGTTCAGGGTCACCTGATCCAGCCCTAACTATGAGCTTTAGCAAAAAGGAAAGTTATAAGCCTAATCTTAAAAGTAGAGAGGGTGTCCTGTCTTCCTGATCTGAATTGGGAGCTGGATCCAGAGGAGAGGAGCCTGAAAGCTGAAGGCTCTGCCTCCCATTCTACTCTTACAAACCCGAGGAACTACAAGTAAGCCTAAAGTCTGACAGCGAAGCGCTCTTTGGGGTGATATGGTACTATGAGGTCCCTAAGATAAGATGGGACCTGATTATTCAAAACCTTATAAGTACGAAGAAGAATTTTAAATTCTATTCTAGAATTAACAGGAAGCCAATGAAGAGAGGCCAATATGGGTGAGATATGCTCTCTCCTTCTAGTCCCTGTCAGTACTCTAGCTGCAGCATTTTGAATTAACTGAAGGCTTTTCAGGGAACTTTTAGGACAACCTGATAATAATGAATTACAATAGTCCAGGCTAGAGGAAATAAGTGCATGAATTACTTTTTCAGCATCACTGTGAGACAAGACCTTTCTACACTCAACAAAAATCTAAACACAACACTTTTGGTTTTGCTCCCATTTTGTATGAGATGAACTCAAAGATCTAAAACTTTTTCCACATACACAATATCACCATTTCCCTCAAATATTGTTCACAAACCAGTCTAAATCTGTGATATTGAGCACTTCTCCTTTGCTGAGATAATCCATCCCACCTCACAGGTGTGCCATACCAAGATGCTGATTAGACACCATGATTAGTGCACAGGTGTGCCTTAGACTGCCCACAATAAAAGGCCACTCTGAAAGGTGCAGTTTTGTTTTATTGGGGGGGGATACCAGTCAGTATCTGGTGTGACCACCATTTGCCTCATGCAGTGCAACACATCTCCTTCGCATAGAGTTGATCAGGTTGTCAATTGTGGCCTGTGGAATGTTGGTCCACTCCTCTTCAATGGCTGTGCGAAGTTGCTGGATATTGGCAGGAACTGGTACACTCTGTCGTATACGCCAGTCCAGAGCATCCCAAACATGCTCAATGGGTGACATGTCCGGTGAGTATGCCGGCCATGCAAGAACTGGGACATTTTCAGCTTCCAAGAATTGTGTACAGATCCTTGCAACATGGGGCCGTGCATTATCCTTATGCAACATGAGGTGATGTTCTTGGATGTATGGCACAACAATGGGCCTCAGGATCTTGTCACGGTATCTCTGTGCATTCAAAATGCCATCAATAAAATGCACCTGTGTTCTTCATCCATAACAGATGCCTGCCCATACCATAACCCCACCGCCACCATGGGCCACTCGATCCACAACATTGACATCAGAAAACCGCTCACCCACATGACGCCACACATGCTGTCTGCCATCTGCCCTGGACAGTGTGAACCAGAATTCATCCGTGAAGAGAACACCTCTCCAACGTGCCAAACGCCAGCGAATGTGAGCATTTGCCCACTCAAGTCGGTTACGACGACGAACTGGAGTCAGGTCGAGACCCCGATGAGGACGACAAGCATGCAGATGAGCTTCCCTGAGACAGTTTCTGACAGTTTGTGCAGAAATTCTTTGGTTATGCAAACCGATTGTTTCAGCAGCTGTCCGAGTGGCTGGTCTCAGACGATCTTGGAGGTGAACATGCTGGATGTGGAGGTCCTGGGCTGGTGTGGTTACACGTGGTCTGCAGTTGTGAGGCTGGTTGGATGTACTGCCAAATTCTCTGAAATGCCTTTGGAGACGGCTTATGGTAGAGAAATGAACATTCAATACACGAGCAATAGTTCTGGTTGACATTCCTGCTGTCAGCATGCCAATTGCACGCTCCCTCAAATCTTGCGACATCTATGGCATTGTGCTGTGTGATAAAACTGCACCTTTCAGAGTGGCCTTTTATTGTGGGCAGTCTAAGGCACACCTGTGCACTAATCATGGTGTCTAATCAGCATCTTGATATGGCACACCTGTGAGGTGGGATGGATTATCTCAGCAATGGAGAAGTGCTCACTATCACAGATTTAGACTGGTTTGTGAACAATATTTGAGGGAAATGGTGATATTGTGTATGTGGAAAAAGTTTTAGATCTTTGAGTTCATCTCAAACAAAATGGGAGCAAAACCAAAAGTGTTGCGTTTATATTTTTGTTGAGTGTAATTTTAGAGATATTGCGCAAATGCAAAAAAGCAGTCCTACATATATGTTTAATATGCACATTGAATGACATATACTGATCAAAAATGACTCCAAGATTTCTCACAGTATTACTAGAGGTCAGGGTAATGCCATCCAGAGTAAGGATCTGGTTAGACACCATGTTTCTAAGATTTGTGGGGCAAAGTACAAGAACTTCAGTTTTATCTGAGTTTAAAAGCAGGAAATTAGAGGTCATCCATGTCTTTTTGTGTGTAAGACAATCCTGCAGTTTTGCTAATTGGTGTGTGTCCTCTGGTTTCATGGATAGATAAAGCTGAGTATCATCTGCGTAACAATGAAAATTTAAGCAATGCTGTCTAATAATACTGCCTAAGGGAAACATGTATAAACTGAATAAAATTGGTCCTAGCACAGAACCTTGTGGAACTCCATAATTAACCTTAGTCTGTGAAGAAGATTCCCCATTTACATGAACAAATTGTAATCTATTAGATAAATATGATTCAAACTACCGCAGCGCAGTGCCTTTAATACCTATGGCATGCTCTAATCTCTGTAATAAAATTTTATGGTCAACAGTATCAAAAGCAGCACTGAGGTCTAACAGAACAAGCACAGAGATGAGTCCACTTTCTGAGGCCATAAGAAGATCATTTGTAACCTTCACTAATGCTGTTTCTGTAGTATGATGAATTCTAAAACCTGACTGAAACTCTTCAAATAGACCATTCCTCTGCAGATGATCAGTTAGCTGTTTTACAACTACCCTTTCAAGAATTTTTGAGAGAAAAGGAAGGTTGGAAATTGGCCTATAATTAGCTAAGATATATGGGTCAAGTGATGGCTTTTTAAGTAATGGTTTAATTACTGCCACCTTTAAAGCCTGTGGTACATAGCCAACTAATAAAGATAGATTGATCATATTTAAGATCGAAGCATTAATTAATGGTAGGGCTTCCTTGAGAAGCCTGGTAGGAATGGGGTCTAATAGACATGTTGATGGTTTGGAGGAAGTAACTAATGAAAATAACTCAGACAGAACAATTGGAGAGAAAGAGTCTAACCAAATACCGGCATCACTGAAAGCAGCCAAAGATAACGATATGTCTTTGGGATGGTTATGAGTAATTTTTCTCTAATAGTTAAAATTTTATTAGCAAAGAAAGTCATGAAGTCATTACTAGTTAAAGTTAAAGGAATACTTGGCTCAATAGAGCTCTGACTCTTTGTCAGCCTGGCTACAGTGCTGAAAAGAAACCTGGGGTTGTTCTTATTTTCTTCAATTGGTGATGAGTAGTAAGATGTCCTAGCTTTACGGAGGGCTTTTTTATAGAGTAACAGACTCTTTTTCCAGGCTAAGTGATCTTCTAAATTAGTGAGATGCCATTTCCTCTCCAACTTACCGGTTATCTGCTTTAAGCTGCGAGTTTGTGAATTATACCACGGAGTCAGGCACTTCTGATTTAAGGCTCTCTTTTTCAGAGGAGCTACAGCATCCAAAGTTGTCCTCAATGAGGATGTAAAACACTGCACATTCCACTGTAACAGTGGAATGTGCTGAAAAAGTGCTGATGTCCACGCCTTCTGCCTTTTTGTGAAAGTCAGATGACGTCCCGGATCAACAAAGCCTTCACGTTGGAAATGATCTGGTTCTTTCAGCGGGGTTTGAGCGTGTTGATCGGCGCTGGGTGCGCGGCGCGTTCTCCTTAATCTGTGTAGTCCCCATAAAATCGTCCCTGAAAGCCATATTAATTTTCCGAACGGTGTCCACCTGGTGGTCTCTCACAGTTTCTGGAAAAAAAACTGATGCAGCAAAGCTCCAAATCGTTCATTTATTCGCAATTTAAAAAATGACAAGAGGGGTGGACAAGTGCTCACACAAAGCCTGCTCACAGGCAAATGACGCAACCGACAGGCGTGAAAAAAACTCATGCATGCGCATGAAGGTTCAAGCTTGGCTGATGCAATCACACGTGATTCAAATCCATATGGTTTTTGAAAAAAATAAAAAGGTCTGATACTTTTCTAACAGACCTCGTATATATATATATATACAAGGTCTATTAGAAAAGTATCCGACCTTATTATTTTTTCAAAAACCATATGGATTTGAATCACGTGTGATTACATCAGACATGCTTGAACCCTCGTGGGCATGCGAGAGTTTTTTCACGCCTGTCGGTTACGTCATTCGCCTGTGGGCAGGCTTTGAGTGAGGAGTCGTCCACCCGCTCGTTGATTTTTTTCATTGTTTAGGAATGGCTCAGAGACTGTTGCTTTGTTTGATAAAAAATTTTTCAAAACTGTAAGGCACAACTGAGTGGACACCATTCAATAAATTCAGCTGGTTTTCGGTAAAAATTTTAACGGCTGATGAGAGATTTTGGTCTGGTAGTGTCGCTTTAAGGACGGTCCACGGCGCCTGACGGCGATCTGCGCTTCGAGGCGGCAGCGTCTCGCCGTTTCAAGTTGAAAACTTCCACATTTCAGGCTCTGTTGACGCAGTAAGTCGTCAGAGAACAGAGAACTTTCAGAAGAAGTCGGCATGAGGAGTTTATTCGGACATTCCATTGTTAACGGTCATTTTGTAATGAAAGAACGTGCGGGCAGAGTCGCATGTCGGGCCGGACCCGACCGCGGGGGGTCGCGGCAGGAAAAACACCTCCGTTGGAAATCTTAACGGGCAAGTTGGAACATGCCCAAGCTGTTAAACAATTTCTCAGTTACTCACTTGTTGAAAGCCATTAAAAGCCGCCTGAATTCTACAAATGGTTTTCAACACGGAGGTGTTTTTCCTGTCGCGGCGCACACAGATTTGCCGAGTCGTCACGGAAACGACTCGGCGAATTTGCGCGTATGTCTTTCATTAAAAAAATGTCCTTAAACAGTGGAATGTCCGCATAAATTCCTCATGCCGGCCTCTTCTGAATCTTCTCTGTTCTCTCACGATGTCCTGGGTGAATTAAGCCTTAAATTAGGATGTTTTAAGCTCAAAACAGGCCGACGACAGCGCCTGGAAGCGCTGCAGGACGTCCCGGTCCGTGGGAAGTCCTTACACTGACAGAAACACCCCATAATCTCTCATCAGCCGTTAAACTTTTCACAGAAAACCATCTTAATTTCTCGAATAGTGTCCACTCGGATATTCCTCACAGGTCCAGAAAAAATTTTGATAAAGCAACGCGCGCCGTCTCGAGCAGTGTGTGAAACAAAGGAATTCAGCCGAGAGGGCGGGACCACATCTCACTCAAGGCCTGCCCACAGGGAAATGACGTCACCGACACGCGTGAAAAAACTCACACATGCGCACGAGGGTTCAAGCATGATTGGTGTAATCGCATGTCATTCAAATCCATATAGTTAAAAAAAAAATAAAAGGGTCGGTTTATTATCTAAGAGACCTCGTATATATATATATATATATATATATATATATATATATATATATATATATATATATATATATATATATATATATATATATATATATATATATGTGTATATATATACAGTTGTATGTAAATGTTTGGGCACCCCTGATGATTTCCATGATTTTCCTTTATAAATCATTGGTTGTTTGGATCAGCAGTTTCAGTTAAATATATCATATAGCAGACAAACACACTGATATTTGAGAAGTGAAATGAAGTTGACAGGATTTACAGAAAGTGCAATAATTTGTTAAAATTGGGCAGGTGCATAAATTTGGGCACCCGAACAGAAAAAATACATCCATATTTAGTAGATCCTCCTTTTGCAGAAATAGCAACCTCTAAATGCTTCCTGTAGCTTCCAATGAGGGTCTGGATTCTGTTTTTTGGTTTCCAAGCATGGACAGCCCGCTTAAAATCACACCACAGATTTTCAATAATATTCAGGCCTGGGAACTGAGATGGCCATTCCAGAACATTATACTTGTTCCTCTGCATGAATGCCTGAGTAGATTTTGAGCAGTGTTTAGGGTTGTTGTTGAAAGATCCAGCCCCGATGCAACTTCAACTTTGTCACTGATTAATGAACATTGTTCTCAATAATCTGCTGATAGTGACTGGAATCCATGTGACCCTCAACTTTAAAAAGATTCCCAGTACCTGCACTGGCCACACAGCCACACAGCATGATGGAACAACCTCCAAATTTTACTGCAGGTAGAAAGTGTTTTTCTTGGAATGCTGTGTTCTTTTTCAGCCATGCATACCACCCTTTTTTTTATGTCCAAATAACTCAACTGTAGTTTCATCAGTTCACAGCACCTTGTTCCAAAATGAAGCTGGTTTGTCCAAATGTGCTTTAGCATACCTCAAGCGACTGTTTGTGGCATGTACACAGAAAAGGCTTCCTCTGCATTACAGCATCATACAGTATCTCTTTGTGCAAAGTGCGCTGTATAGTTGAATGATGCACAGAGACACTATCTGCAGCAAGATCATGTTGTAGGTCTTTGGAGCAGGTCTGTGGGTTGACTATGACTGTTCTCACCATCCTTCGCTTCAACTTATCTGACATTTTTCTTGGCCTGTTTAAATAATTATTGCACACTTTCTGTAAATACAAGAAAATTCATTTCACTTCTCAAATATCAGTGTGTTTGTCTGCTATATGATATATTTAACTGAAATTCCTGATCCAGACAACCAATGATTTATAAAGGAAAATCATGAAAATTATCAGGGGTACATGCAAAACTTGGGGTACCCCTGATAATTTTCCAGGATTCCAGTCACTATCAGCAGATTATTGAGAACAATGTTCATTAATCAGTGACAAAGTTGAAGTTGCATCGGGGCTGGATCTTTCAACAACAACCCTAAACACTGCTCAAAATCTACTCAGGCATTCAAGCAGAGGAACAAGTATAATGTTCTGGAATGGCCATCTCAGTTCCTGGGCCAAAAAACAGAATCCAGACCCTCATTGGAAGCTACAGGAAGCATTTAGAGGTTGATATATATATATATATATATATATATATATATATATATATATATGTGTGTGTGTGTGTGTGTGTGTGTGTGTGTGGTGTGTGTGTGTGTGAGTGTGTAAATATGTATATGTGTGTGTGTGTGTATATGTGTATACATACTGTCAAAGTACAGACAAACCCTTCTTTGGAGAGAAGATTCAATCCAGAAATTATTTTGTTCACTTGTCTGTGCCACAGAACGTTTATACGTATGTCTCCGCTTTGATCAGACAATTTAAGAAAGCATTGCAGGTTTGAGAGGGAAACTGAAAAGAGAAGAAAGAGATGTCTTGCTCCACTCCTCCACACAATTGAAACACCGGCAAACCATCATCATTCAGGCAGAGAAAGCAGGACAGAGAAAAAGTTACAAAAGACACACTGCATCCCTCCCCTCCCCCACCCCACCCACCACATCATACCATTTCACCTTTTGTCATTCAGTATTGCTTTATTTTCTGTGCTTTTCATCTTGCACATTCATAAGCATGGCTGCGTTCTCAAAAACGGAACCTAACATCCCATCAGCCCCTCAAAAGAAAGAATAGGAAATGCATTTTCACTTATGCATAATCATTCACCCACACAGATGTTTTATCTGAAATGCATTCCAATGCTTTACTTGTGCACATCCCCCATGCACCTTTATCAAGTGTACTTTCTGAAGATAAATGTCATCCATATGCACACAATATGGATTCTACAATTGTAATTAACCTCAATTCACATTATTCCAAAGACATAATTATCATTAACACCTTCCCAAACTGTACTGGCTTTTTAAAATGTATTATATCATGCTTTATGCACTTTTTATGTTGGATTTTAAACCTTGGGTTTATGTGTCATGTCTGTCTACAAATTAATTAGTCAAAATAAAGGGCAGGCCATTGTGAACCTTTATAATAGAGCTGTAAACTATATTTTCCATTTATTCAATAGGAATGCTACATTGTGAAAATCAAGTCATAGAAACAGAGTGAGAAGTATCAAGTAAAAGAGCAGCAACAACAACAAAAAGTAAGGCAGAGATTGAGCAATGTGAGGAGAAATAAAGAATTGTGGTGTACAAAATCACGAGAAGGATGTATGGAGTGGTTCCTGAAATACATTTGGAGGGAAATCAGTTCTAGTGGTTGCTTTTTCAATAGCTGTTTGGCGGCCTTGAGACAGATGCTATCCCAGGACCCAAACCTGGCACCAGTGCAATTATTGGCCCATAATTTCACTGTCACTTGTGTTACTAGGCCTTTTAGAAGCAGAGAGCAGGAGCACACAGACAAATGAGCAGCATGGGTCAAATTAAAATTACACAGACAGCTCGGATACCAAGACAGCATTGTTAAATAAATATGAACCGTTTATACCGGGTCAGGACAGGTCAGGTCTGGGTTCATGCATTCGTGCTATGAAATACAGCATACAGTACACAATGGAACCACTCTGGGTCCTGGATGGCAACCACACATGCAGATAGTTGGTTCACCCCACCTCCCTAAAGCAGCCATCTGTCTGTCACAGCCAGGTGACATGTGCCCCCCCACTCTTTTACTATGAAGCCACACTGTTGTAACATGTGCAGAATGTGGCTTGGCATTGTCTTGCTGAAATAAGCAGGGACATTCCTGAAAAAGACATTGCTTGGATGGCAGCATGTGTTGCTCCAAAACCTGGATGCACCTTTCAGAATTGTTGGTGCCATCACATATGTGTTAGTGCCCATGCCATGGGCACTAACACACCTCCCTACCATCACAGATGCTGGCTTTTGAACTTTGCGCTGGTAACAATCTGGATGGTCTTTTCCCTCTTTTGTCCAGAGGACACGACGTCCATGATTTCTAAAAACAATTTGAAATGTGGACTCATCAGACCACAGCGCACTTTTCCACTTTGCGTCTGTCCATTTCAAATGAGTTTGGGCCCAGAGAAGGCAACGGATTTTCTGGATGTTGTTGATGTATGGCTTTTGCTTTGCATGGTAGAGTTTTAAATTGCACTTGTAGATGTAGTGACAAACTGTGTTAACTAACAATGGTTTCCTGAAGTGTTCCTGAGCCCATGCGGTAAGATCCTTTACAAAATTATGTTTGTTTGTTTTTTTAATGCAGGGCATTAACATTGGCTTTCGGCCTTGTCGCTTATGTGTAGACAGTTCTCCAGATTCTCAGAATCTTCTCATTATATTATGGATTGTAGATGATGGAATCCCTAAATTCTTTGCAATTGAACATTGAGAAACATTGTTCTTAAACTGTTGGACTATTTTTTCATGCAGTTGTTCACAAAGTGATGATTCCTTTTATACCCAATCATGACACTCACCTCTTTCCAAATAGGTGTTCTTTGACCATTCATCAACTTTCCCAGTCTTTTGTTGCCTTATCCCAACTTTTTAAAAAATATCTTGCAGGGGTGGTGGCCAAGTGGTTAATGCGCTTGGTTTCAGTTCAGAAGGTTCCAGGTTCAAATCCCACCCCTGCCACATTTCTCCATGTAATGTGGAGTTGCGTCAGGAAGGGCATCCGGCGTAAAACCTGTGCCAATTCAACATGCAGATCCACCTTGGATTTGCTGTGGCGACCCCGAGTGCAAAACAAGGGAGCAGCTGAAGGGACTTACTTACTTGCAGGCATCCATTTCAAAATGAGCAAATATTTGCAAAAAAATAAAGTTTATCAGTTTGAACATTAAATATCTTGTAGTGTATTCAATTGAATATAGGTTGAAGAGGATTTTCAAATCATTGTATTCTGTTTTTATTTACATTTTACACAACGTCCCAACTTCATTGGAATTGGGGTTGTATTATCATTATTATTATTTTGCACCCTATGCCGGGATATTCTGTTAGAGAAAATTTCCTCAATAAAGGTTCTGAACATCATAATGCATAATGTTGTTATGTTTCTTTAACATTTTTTTTAAGTACCCTAGTTGACAGTGTCTGTATGTAGCCAATAACTGATTGTCAAGTAAAATAAAGAAATTACAGTCTAGTAGTATTTCAACAATGCTTACTATTAATTTTCATACTGAACTGGAGTGTAGTCTAATAATTAAATAATAATAAATGTTATTTTCTCATTTTAAAGTAAAATTTTGTTTACATTAAAAACAGCTTTTGAATAAAGCATACTAAAAACTGTTTCTTTTTATTAAAAATTTTAAAAAGTGTACTTTGAGTTACTAGGGCAGTGATTGTTCGATCATACTGGACTCATAAATCATAACTCATAAATCTTTGCCCTCAATTTGGATTTGAGTGGATATGAAAGTACAAAATATTTATGCTCATAGTGACCCTCAACTTTCTGCTTTTAATTGTAGCTATTTGTTGAATAGTGTCATGTGGGATGAGTTAAAATTGATGGGCACATAATAGGTTTGTGTGTTTCCTTTGTACATACATTGAGTATCATAAAGATAAAGAGAAAAGCTGCACAGTTAAAATAAGATTACTATAAATGCAAGAAAAGTTGCACAGCTAAAAATAGAAATTGTCTAACAAAATCACGTGATTGGTCTGGGTCCAAATAAAATGCAATCTGGGTCAGAAACCAGACCGGGGTCCATCTATTGGTGATGGCAACCACATATCTAAACAGCTTATTCCTGTATAAATCTAATATGTTTCTCAAATATTTAATAAAAGTTAGTGAGAAATAAACACTTCTAAATCTAAAACAAACTTCTTTTGAAACCAGATAACATGCCTGATGTGATTTACAAGACATCTTACAGATCTAGCGTGCACACCCCGTGAACGCAAGTGCATCAGTTCAAAGGTAATCTCAAAACCTCACACGTGTGCACACATGCTTCCTCCTGTAGATGTCATTAAGAAGGAAAGGAAAATATTTTTATGGAATTCCCTCCAGGTAAATATGTTGTGTTCATTACAATGAGCTGAAAATTTGGAACAAGTTACCAAAATAAACATACGAGGTCTGTCAATAAAGTAACGGTCCTTTTTATTTTTTTCAAAAACTATATGGATTTCATTCATATGTTTTTACGTCAGACATGCTTGAACCCTCGTGCGCATGCGTGAGTTTTTCCACGCCTGTCGGTGACGTCATTCTCCTGTGAGCACGCCTTGGGAAGGAGTGGTCCTGCCCCCTCGTCGGATTTTCATTGTCTGGAAATGGCGGAATGAAAAGGACTTTTTTTCCATCAGAATTTTTTCAGAAGCTGTTAGAGACTGGCACCTGGAAACCATTCGAAAAATTGATCTGGCTTTCAGTGAAAATTTTACGGGCTTCACAGAGAATAAGGCTGTTACTACAGCTTTAAGGACCCCTTTAAGGACGCTCGGCACGTCGCGCTCCGAGCTGCGACAACGCGGCACAAGCCACTGGAAAATGGCAGCTTTAAGGACCCCTTTAAGGGATTGCAGTTGGGGTTGGTAAGTTGCCGCAGCTCGGAGCGTGACAACGCGGCACAAGCCACCGGACCATTTCTAAACGGATGGCTCTGTGGATACGAGACCGTCGTGTGCTCTTTCTCTGGTTATCACAAGAGCTGGACATCAGCCATTTTCCGTCAGATTTCACTTTTAACAAAAGATTTTGTCATGGAAAGCCGCCCGGAGGCTTTGCGCATCATGACCGATTCGCTGATGAAGCGAGACAAAGGAACACCTCCGTTTCGGAGTGATAAAGGACAAGTTGGGACATGCCCAGCTCTCCACAATTTCACTGATACTTACTGGACTGGTAAGCATTGAAAGCCGAGCTGGACATGTCCAAACTTGTCCTCTGACACGCCGAAACGGAGGTGTTCCTTTGTCTCGCTTCCAAAGCGAATCGGTCTTACGCGTGAAGCCTCCGCGCGGCTTTCCATGACAAAATCTCTTGTTAAAAGTGAAATCTGCAGGAAAATGGCTGATGTCCAGCTCTTGTGATAACCAGAGAAACAGCACACGATGGTCTCGTATCCACAGAGCCATCCGTTTAGAAATGGTCCGGTGGCTTGTGCCGCGTTGTCGCAGCTCGGTGCGCTGAGCGTCCTTAAAGTGGTCCTTAAAGCTGTAGTAACAGACCTTATTCTCTGTGAAGCCCGTAAAATTTTCACCGAAAGCCAGATCAATTTTTCGAATGGTTTCCAGGTGCCAGTCTCTAACAGCTTCTGAAAAAATTCGGATGGAAAAAAAGTCCTTTTCATTCCGCCATTTCCAGACAATGAAAATCCGACGAGGGGGAGGGACCACTCCTTCCCAAGGCATGCTCACAGGCGAATGACGTCACCGACAGGCGTGGAAAAACTCACGCATGCGCACGAGGGTTCAAGCATGTCTGACGTAAAAACATATGAATGAAATCCATATAGTTTTTGAAAAAAATAAAAAGGACTGTTACTTTATTGACAGACCTTGTACATAATGATTGATTGATGAATGATGTATTTGGTTGAAATTAAGTTTAGTCAGCTTTGTGAAATTTGAAAGGCTGTACAGCTTTAATTTTTAGCTTCTCTTACATGAAGATGTGTTGCCCTTCTGATATTCAAAGTGTTTTCAAAATGGCACGGGAGGTGATGGTTTAGTGGTTAAGCAGTGGGCTTCAGACTAGAGGATCCTCGCTTCTCACTTCTGATATAGATGGAAAAGCGCTATATAAATGCAGTCCATTTATGGCATATCTGTTTTGTGATACCTGTAACAGCTGCTTTATTTATTTATTTTATTTTAGTGACAGTATCATGTAGACTAAAAGGACACTCATCTGTGAAAATAATCAAAACTTTAAAAGTATTGCAGTCCAATCATTCTTTTCTTCAAGAAGTATGTTATAACAGAAGATAGGAAAAAAAAGGAAACAGAAACATGACCCAGAATGGCAACAAACTGAGGCAAAATGTAAGAGAGCCGGAACAGGCCCACCGTACAACGCACCCCTTGTCTCTGTCAAGGAAACATGCTGAATGACTATGGGACAACCCTGAGGATTCTGTGTGGCTGTGAATGTAAATAAGGCTTACAGTAGACCCGAAGGGAGGACGAGGGGAAAGAAAGAGTGCACAGACACGCCAAGCCTCGTGAAGAAAAGTAATTTTCTTCACTGAGAATGGCCATGTAGGGATGTGAGACACAGACATACACACACACACGTGTGTGCGAGTGCACACACACACACACGCGCAGAGGGATGATCCTGGGATGCAATTTGTAACAGCTATTTGTAGGACCAACACAGAGAGAGAGAGCAATCACCACCAAGGAATCCATAAAACTGGGATACACACCGCCAGCACATAACCCCACAGTCTGACCAACCCAGTCACGTGCATGTACCAAAATTCATGCAATCACAAAATAACGTGCACACCAATCCATAAGGAAAACGGACACAGAGGGGCATGCATGAGCAGGTGTGCAGCATGCACACATACATTCACATGATCAACAGCAAACCCCTGTGGCTTCAGCGAAGGAGAAAGTAAGACCACAGTCATGTGCATGAAAGTAGCAATACATCAGAGAGGCTTGGAGGGAGGATGGTGGGAGTTAAAAAATGGTTGGTGATAGAGGAGCAGGGAGGGATGAGGAAAAGGAGGTGCCATCAGAGAAAGAAAAAAAGGTCACAGCACATAGCTTGGTTGGATATAAAGTTATGTGCAATAGATAAAAATCAAAAGGTTGGGCCCTGTCCTTACAATCTACATAGTGCATGGTGCAAAGCGCAAACCCAAGTCCATTAAGGGTGTGTCCAGCTCTACAATTCACAATTCACCATGGTGTTTGGGCACAACGTGAATAAACCAGTCGGATTTATTAGTGACATTGAAACTATATTTCTTGTTTGAGTTTTTGCCAGACAGAGTAAGACATAATGGATTCATAGATTTGGGCATTGGAGAATTACAATGTAGATTTTATATGTATTTTTGTTTCATTCAAAACACTTTCAAATATGTCTAATTTGCAAAGTTACAAAAACAAATTATCAAGTTCAAGTTCAACTTCAAGTTCAAGTAGTTTTATTATCATTTCAACCATATAGACAGTGAAACGAAACAACGTTCCTCCAGGACCAAAGGTGCTACAAAGAATATTATTATGGTTTATCACGATAAACAACAATAAATACAGGTAAGCAGTAAAGTGCGGTTGTGACCATTTTTTATAAAGTGAAAAGCATAGCAGCAGTTATTGACCATAAGCATTGCACTCTTAAAAGATGAGATTGTGTGTGTGTGTGTGTGTGTGTGTGTGTGTGTGTGTGTGTGTGTGTGTGTGTGTGTGTGTGTGTGTGTGTGTGTGTGTGTGTGTGTGTGTGTATGTGTGTGCGTGTGTGTGTGTGTGTTCAGTCCAGTCACTGAAATATGTGTGACTGTTCAGACCAGACTCTGATTGTTGAGGAGTCTAATTATTTGGGGGAAGAAGCTGTTGCACAGTCTGGACGTGAGGGCCCAGATGCTTTGGTACCTTTTTCCAGACGGTAGGAGGGTGAAGAGTGAGTGTGAGGGGTGTGTGTGATCATCCAAAATACTGGTTGCTTTGCAGATGCAGTGTGTGGTGTAAATGTCTGTGATGGTGGGAAGAGAGATGCTGATGATCTTCTCAGCCGTCCTCACTACTCGCTGCAGGGACTCGCGATCCGATACAGTGCAGTTCCCAAACCAGGCAGTGATACAGCTGTTCAGGATGCTCTCGATGGTTCCTCTGTAGAATGTGGTGAGGATGGGAGGTGGGAGATGTGCCTTCTTCAGCCTTCGCAGGAAGTAGAGACACTGCTGGGCTTTCTTGGTTATGGTGCTGGTGTTGAGGGACCAGGTGAGATCCTCTGCCAGGTGAACTCCAAGAAACTTGGTGTTCTTGAGGATCTCCACAGCAGAGCCGTCGATGTGCAGTGGAGAGTGATCTATGAAATCTTTAAGCACGGTGAAACAGTGCTCCGAATTTTTGCCTCACAATTACAAAGTCATGCGTTGAATTCAGCCACATTTGTGGACATGGACATTCCATGTTCTTCATGCACACCGGTTTGCTCCCAGTGGTGCACTGGTGCATCAGTTATCACGCTTGCATTTCACTGACAACGTCTTGGTATCACAGCCCACTAGTCTCTGTGTACACCTGTGTACAATCCTATTTCTCTCCCTTCACCCTACCTGTTTTGCCCTTTACCCTTATTTTGCAAAAAGATAGTATTGGGAACCCTGGAATTGCAGTGGATCCAGGAAGTATTCATAGCGCTTCACATTCCTCTTTGTAAGACGCTCCAAGCTCCATCAGGTTGGATGGGGAGTGTTGGTGCACAGCCATTTTCAGATCTCTCCAGAGATGTTCAATCAGATTCAGGTCTGGGCTCTCGCTTGTCCACTCAAGGACATTCACAGAGTTGTCCTGAAGCCACCCCTTTGATATCATGGCTGTGTGCTTAGGGTCATTGTCCTGCTGAAAGATGAACTTTCGCCCCAGTTTGAGGTCAAGAGCACTCTGGAGCAGGTTTTCATCCAGCATGTCTCTGTACATTGCTGCATTCATCTTTCCCTCAAACCTGACTAGTCTCCCAGTTCCTGCTGCTGGAAAAACACCCCCACAGCATGATGCTGCCACCACCATGCTTCACTGTAGGGATGGTACCTGGTTTCCTTCAAACATGATGCCTGGCATTCACGCCAAGGAGTTCAGTCTTTGTTTCATCAGACCAGAGAACTTTGTTTCTCATGGTCTGAGAGTCCTTCAGGTGCCTTTTGACAAACTACAGGTGGGCTGCCACATGCCTTTTACTAAGGAGTGGCTTCCATCTAGCCACTCTACCATACAGGTGTGATTGGTGGATTGCTGCAGAGATGGTTGTCCTTCTGAAAGGTTCTCCTCACTCTACATAAGAATACTGGAGCTCTGACAGAGTGACCATTAGAGTCTTGGGCATCTCCCTGACTACGGCCCTTCTCCCCCGGATCACTCAGTTTAGACGAGCGATCAGTTCTAGGAAGAGTCATGGTGAAGCCGATCTTCTTCCTTTTAAAGATGACAGAGGCCACTGTGCTCATTGGGACTTTCTAAGCAGAAGAAATGTTTCTATACCCTTCCCCAGATTTGTGCTTCGAGACATTCCTGTCTACAGACAATTCCTTTGACTTCATGCTTGGTTTGTGCTCTGACATGCACTGTCAATTGTGGGCCTTATATGTAGACAGGTGTGTGTCTTTCCAGATCATGTCCAATCAAGTGAATTTACCCCAAGTGAACTCCAATTAAGCTGTAGAAACATCTCAAGGATGATCAGTGGAAACAGGATGCACTTGAGCTCAATTTTGAGCTTCATGGCAAAGGCTGTGAATGCTTATGTACATGTGATTTCTTACACATTTCTTAATACATTTTCACAAATCTAAACAAAACTTTTTTTTCAGATTGTCTTTATGGGGTATTGTGTGCAGAATTTTGAGGGGAAACAAAATGAATTTCATCCACTTTGGAATAAGACTGTAACATAACAAATGTGGGGAAAAGTGCAGTACTGTGCTTGCTTTCTGGATGGACTGCATCTCTTAGTTACACTGTCACAGTGTCAACTCACACCATATAGGAAATGCTTATTTGATGAGATCCCATTTCACAGAGAAAATCTCAATTCTGGATCTTTTATTGGAATATCATTTAAAAAGAAGTGCTTTCCACAATTAATACATGGGCTATTGGTAAAAGCAGCGTTTGGTCTTCACATTTCAGTATACAGGAGTTGAGATATCAACAATGTGGAATTCAGCTGCCTTTGCCTCCAATTTTGAAAAATACATGCCTCTTTGTTAGGGTTAGGGTTAGGGTTAGTTCTGTTTGTTTATTGGGTTAGGGTTAGGGTTAGGGGGTTAGGGTTAGGGTTAAGTTCAGTTCTAGATGCCTATGTTGTTGTCTGCTTTGGCTTGATCATAAAAACATCTTTTCTGCTGGGTTGTGTGCACTTCTGACTGAGTTTTAGAACATAACTGCAATGAAACATTCACAAAGTGATGATTACTTCTCTAAGCAGATTTCTACATGGAATCAGTTTGTCTCCTTTACTAACAACAGTGGTGGAGGTGATGGTCTGGTGGGTAAGCATTGTGCTTGAGAACAGAGAATCCTCGGTTCAAATCCCAGCCTGACCAGAAAATCACTAAGCCCCAAGTTGATCCCAGTGTGTAGTGAACACCTTGCATGGCAGCACCCTGACATCAGTGTGTGAGTGTTTTTGTGTGAATGTGAGGCATCATTGTAAAGTGCTTTGAGCGTCTGATGCAGATGGAAAAGTGCCATATAAATGCAGTCCGTTTAACAGCACCTGCTCCTCCAGAACATTAATTCAGCATTAAGTCACTACCCAGCATGTAGTGCGCATGTATGGTGTGTTACATAGGCAACATATGGCTGCATGAATGAAAATTAATCAGATTTAAATGGGTTTGCTCTCATTGCATTACTTCTTTTTAAATTTGGTGAATTAAAAAAAAATGGCTGCATTTCACGTTAACAGCCTGAATGGGACTTTTGACTGGTACTGCATACTCCAGAAAATGTGGTTGATCATTTGTGTGCAAACACCGAGTAATGCCAGTGTCTTAACCCCATGCTAAAAGCTTGTTACCTGTGTGCCACTTGGTGTGTTTGAATTAAAAAGGACAGCCAGGATTAGCCTGTGAGCTCAGAGCTGTAGATCGCCAAACACCTTAGAAAGGTCAGCCAGCGATTAATGGGCCATGGTTTACACTAGGAAGATTTTTTGTTTCTTTGTTTTGTTAACACACAACAATTTGACTCTCTAATGCAAATAAACCCTGAGTGAGACACTTTTATAAGACATGTATTAAATCATGAGCAGGGTACACACATGCATGCATTTTAAATTTATTTTCCCAGAGGAGAGAGAGAAATTTAGATGGCAAAAACATTCCGCATTAATAACATAAAATAATGAGGTGTTTTTGCTGGTAAGTGTTTGCTTGTGGGTAAATTTAGAGCTAGATTCAAAATTAAAAGTTGAATAAGATGTACACTGAAGAACAGAAAACAATTAATATACTTCAACTGGAAACATTCGAATGAATCTGGGTTATGAAAATTAAGTTAAAGTTGGTAACTCTGTTCATATTGGGTGAAATGGTAGTAGTCAATACATTGTCTTTAGAAAAAGGAACAAAAAAAATCAGATGTCTGTAGCAGCTGTAAGGGTCGATAAAACTACGACCAATATAAGCCCCGTGGTGCACTCTCAAAAAAACAATCAGATGCCTTCATGTCTAGTTCTTCATGCTCGTGTCACCAGGCTCAACGCCCTGTCTGTCCCTCCCTCCCTCCTCCGCGCATGCACACTCATCTTGTTTCCAAGAGGGCAATTTAGAACTTGAAATTGGGAGGGACAAAGTGCAAGGCCCGCAGGGCCGAATCCCATAGGCCGGGGGTCTGGGGGCCGCTTTAGGCCCCCCGAAGCCAACGGTTTCTAGATAAGCTCAGATGCATTCTGAGCATCCAGAACAGTAATTTTAATGTTTTGAGAAGACCATGAAGTGGACACCATTTGACTTATACAATTTGAAACTGTGGATATAAGTACTTTATTCTGAGAATAGCCAGCATTGATTTTATTAACATCCTGGTGTAAATAAGGTATCACCACATGTGTAGAACTCAAAAAGAATGATAGGTTGAGTTCTCATTAAAAAACAACTGCAATGGGGTAAAATGTATTCATGAATATGAAAGAACAGGCTCTTAATAATTATTAACTATCACATACTGTATTTTTTTCTCAAGAATTGTTTTTGCATAAGTTTGAAAAAACAACAGATCATAAGTTTATGATAAATTATCATGAATTTAATTTTTGAAGTGGCACTAATGACAACACTCATACTGAACATAATTTCGCTTGCAGAGACTGATTTTGGAGATCAAGCAATAATTGCAGATGGGCTTTCTGAGGTCCCAGATAGCTTTTCTGATTTCCTTTTCTAACTTTCAGAATTTAGTAAATTAGCATGTGGTCCATTGATACTTATGTGTAGACACTATTCCATAGAGGCAACTATTTTTGGTTTCAAATCTGGGCAAATGCAGTCCCAGAAAATTCTGAATGTGACAAACAAGAAACAGGTGTTGTAAACAAGTCAATGCTGCTAAAAATACAAACTTGCAGAAACAAAGATACTATTCTGACATGGTTTTGCACATAAGACTGACATGGTTTGCACATAAGACTGGCATAGCATGTTTCAAGTACACACATATATGTCAGAAGGTGGGGGGACATACCATATTCTGCCCCCCCGGTTGAAAAGGTGGGGGGGGACATGTCCCCCCCATCCCTCACCAAATTGTGCCCATGCTTGTTTCACCGAAGAAGTTCACTTTGGCAAAAATGGCAGAGGAAATACAGCCAAAACTACCACTTCCACCGGATTATGCCAAGTTGGATTAATAATTTTTTTCTGCAAAATGGCCATTGAAAACAGCTGTAATCACTTCCTCAATCACAGAGGAAGGCTCCAGCTTCACCTGTTCGCGCACATGCACCTAACAAGATGCAGAAAGCATTTGGAGCCATCTAAAAAGGTAATTATTTGTCATTGTTTACATTGTCATGGCTTGGTAAAACAGTTGTGTGTTCTTTCCTTCTTCTGTGCAGCTGTTAAATTATGTTTATAACAGATTTAACTTCTTGTTATAATGTTCAGACTACCTGTGCTCTGATGCAATCCTCTGACATCACCACTCGCTCTGTTCTGTACAGGCTGGCCAACAATCGGACGATAATCGGCTTAGCCGATAATTGGTCTACATGAGGAGCTGTACACATGAATTCTCCATGTAGAACCAGCATTGCATCAGAAAGGAAATCTGGTGTAAAAGTTTTTCCAGATAGATGTAGCCATTCTGATAGAAAGCCACGTCAGACATAAAGAGCATGAGAACACGAGGAAGAACTAGCAAAGATGTGGAAGGTGTAAAGAATAAATGTAAAATACTACATGCCTACTACATTCCTTGGTCTTTACGTGATAGTGTATTTTTGGAGAAACAGTTTTTGGAACATCATGGTGCCGAACAAACTGACCGTGAGAATACCATACCTCTGTTGGACAGCATGCCCCAGAAATTGTGGGCCACCTCTCCAACAGATGTTGGATGCATAGATGTGCCACCTGTTATGTTTCAGGTCCAACCTGGTTCACCTGTTTGGATTCCACAGTATCCCATTTCAGACACGGCTACACAAGGCATAAAGACCGGCTAATTGACTCCAGTGTTTTGAATGAGACTGAATCTGACTACAACACTCCTATTTTACCTGTTCCAAATGCAAACAGAGACAAATACCGCATGGTGCATGATTTGAGACATATTAATGACATCATTCAGACAAAGTGCCTACCTGTTCCTAATCTGTACACAGCTTTGTCATTACTGACACCAAAACATAAGTTCTTCACAGTAATTGATCTGGCAAATGCATTCTTTTGTGTTCCTCTGTCGGTTCAACTCCAAAGATTTTTTGCATTCACATATTTGGGAAAGCAATACACATACACTCCTCTGCCACAATGATTTGTGTTGTCTCCAGCTTTATTTAATCATGGTCTCAAACAGCTGATTAAAGATGTACAGCTGCCCTGTGGAGTACTCCTTGTCCAGTATGTGGATGACGTCCTTATTGCAGCTGAATCAGACAGCTCCTGTTTGAAAGCTACACGCATCATCCTGCAAACATTAGCAGACAAAGGTTTCAAGGTCAGTAAGGCCAAACTACAAGTGGCAAGACCTCAGGTTTCATTCCTGGGCAGAGTAATCTCTGCTGCTGGTAAATCAGTTTCCTCCGGACAGCTGGAAACTATTCTGCATCACAAAAGACCTGAAACAGCGAAAGAGATGCTGCCATTTTTGGGATTGACTGGATACAGCAGAAATTACGTACCATCCTATGTGGACAATCAATCAATCAATCAATCAATCAATTTTTTTATATAGCGCCAAATCACAACAAACAGTTGCCCCAAGGCGCTTTATATTGTAAGGCAAGGCCATACAATAATTATGTAAAACCCCAACGGTCTAAACGACCCCCTGTGAGCAAGCACTTGGCTACAGTGGGAAGGAAAAACTCCCTTTTAACAGGAAGAAACCTCCAGCAGAACCAGGCTCAGGGAGGGGCAGTCTTCTGTTGGGACTGGTTGGGGCTGAGGGAGAGAACCAGGAAAAATACATGCTGTGGAGGGGAGCAGAGATCGATTACTAATGATTAAATGCAGAGTGGTGCATACAGAGCAAAAAGAGAAAGAAACAGTGCACAGACAACACTGCACTCCTGAGGGGACTGGTAAAAGAAAAAGGGCACAGAAACCTTAAAGCAGCTCTGAACTGGACTACAGAAGCAGAGCAACAGTTTATTCAGGTGAAACACCATTTGGCAAAAGCAGCCTCGTTGGCTGTACCCAATTATGATGATCCCTTCTTCTTGGATGTTTCTGAAAAAGGGGAAGTTGTTAATGCTGCCCTTTTTCAGAAAAAAAGGGAAGGTGAGAGAAAGGTACTAATGTACTACAGTTCAAAAATTGACTCTGGAACAAGGACAACCTCCATGCACAAAACATGCAGCAGCAGTGGCTAAAGCAATCACAAAAACAGCACACATAGTGATGTCTCACCCACTGACAATACTGACGTCACATACGGTTGCATCATTTGTGTCATCCAAGGCTGAACACCATGACTATCTTAAGACAAACCAGACTGGAAGCCGTTTTGTTGCAGCCACACATCACCTACAGCACTGAAGGTGTAAATATGGCAGACACTATGGATCCTCTACCCGCACACAGATGTGAAGAAAAGGTGAAAGCAGATGTGAAATTAAGGCAGGATTTACAAGCACAACCACTTTTGGGAGCAACAAGGATTCTGTTCACAGATGGATGCTGCTGGAGAAGCCCATTGGAAGGGCTAAAGGCAGGATTCGCTGTAGTTGAACTCTCCCCAAACTCAGGGACATTCAGGACAGTAGCATCAGGACAGATCCTCAACAAGCCATCTGCGCAGAGAGCAGAATTCCATGCATTAGCTGAAGTGCTAAAACATTCAAAAGGTGAAAATCTGACAATCTACACTGACTCTGCCTATGCTTATGGTGTAGATCACTATGAGTTGGCAAGATGGTATAGGACTGACTTTTTGACAGCAGCAGGACAACCTGTAAAACATTATGACATAGTGACTCACCTGGCAGAAGCCATGATGGGACCTAAAAAATGGCTATAGTAAAATGGAGAGTTGATTATGTACTCAGAAGAGGAAGAAGTAGAGTAGCAAGGACACACATTAACAAAGTGGGAGTATGTGAGGAAACAATATGGAGCAATAGAAAAGGACAGACTTTGGAGATTTATTGATGGGAGAATCTGCTTACCATCAGCATTGGCACATATCATAATTGATGGAGCACATGGTATGGCTCATTTGTCAAGAAGGCACACAGAAAAAATTGTGTCAGAACACTGGTGGCATCCCAGACTAACTGAACTGATTAAACATCAGTTTGAAAATTGCAAGGTATGTCTGGAGTACAATGCGCGTCCAGGCATGATCCGCACAATGGGGTCATATCCGGTGCCAACTGCTCTGTTTCAGGACATAGTAATTGATTACACAGACATGGGCCCAGAAAACCGAACTCAAGGCTACAGGTACTTGCTGGTCATTGTGGATTGCTATACAAAGTGGGTAGGGGCCATCCCCACCAAAAAGGAAGATGCTGCATCAGTTTGCAAATATCTGATCAATCAGTTCATACCTAGACATGGGTTCACGAGATCAATCAGATCAGACAATGGTTCACATTTCAAAAATGAAGATTTGGCTAGAGTCGAGAAAAGTATGATTTGGCTCTGTTTATCACCCACAGTCACAAGGACTGGTGGAGAGAGCAAATCGGACACTAAAGGAGAAGCTGGCTAAAATTTGTGCTGATTCAAGCTGACCTGGGTACAGGCATTGTCAATTGCTTTGATGGCTATCAGGGCTTCCATTAACTCATCAACGGGATTCTCCCTGCATGAACTTTGCACAGGAAGGACTTTTCCAAACCCAGCTGCCGCTGGCATAAGGAAGACGCCCCTAGATGTCAGCCAAATACAACACACTACCTATTATTCGCTGCTAACTGCATTGGTAGCCTCACTCTCGTTAAAGGTGCAGCAATGAGAAGGCAATCCTCCACAGGGACCTGTAGGGAATAAAGTAGATCCAGGAGATTGGATCCGGTTGAAGGTCACCAAGAGGAAGTGGACAGAACCAAAGTGGACTGGTCCACACAAAGTGATAAAGGCAAACTCACACTCAGCACAGGTGGAAGCCAAGGAAGCTACTTGGTATCATCTGTCTCAGTGTGCTCCAGCAAGAACACCTGACAGAACATTGAACACAATTAGAACATTCTAGCTGACCAAAGATTTGACGTGCCATTAGATGAGCTAATTGAAAGGGAGTTGGATGAGCACCCAATTATAGATTATGACCCAGGGAGATCAGACTAAAAATCCAAAAATGAACCAAGCAGGTTTTATGATAATAGACACACCACTGCTATCTCTAGAAGGATGGGATGTGAACAGGCAGGAGGCTAAAGGGACAAACAATCAAATTTAGATACCTTTCCATGGTCCTATGAGACCCCTCAAAATCCCTACCAATCAAATTTGTGGTACATGTATGCTAAATTCTTAGCTGAGCAGCAAAATAGCACCAACTGCTACGTGTGCTCGGCTATGCCTGTTTCTGTGATTTTTTTTTTTTAAACAGGTTATTTTCAGGAGGTTGGAAACAATGGATGATCAAGATGTTTGTTTTTGTTCTTGGTAATGGCATTGACTGGATGTTGTGATTGTTCCATGCCTTAGAACTCTGATCATCAAGTACTGTTGCTACTCAGCTACTTGTGTTGGGAATTAATCCTGGGGAAGCAGAAGAACTGTTAGAAGTTGATGAATGTCTGTAAGGTGTTGTCCACAGTTTAACGTTTTTTTCCGTAATTATTGTATGGCCTTGCCTTACAATATAAAGCGCCTTGGGGCAACTGTTTGTTGTGATTTGGCGCTATATAAATAAAATTGATTTGATTTGAAAAGGGCGAACTGTTAAGAATAAATGTAAACATATGCTATTTTACTCATAATTAGCTTTACATGCTAACAATGCTAAAAGTTACCAAACTGAATTTTGTGTTCATTATTTTCAAAAAGTAACAAATGTTTAGAAGTATGTACACCATGCCAGTTTAAATGAACTAGGTATTGTATGGAATGAATAAAGTTGAATAGAGTGTATACTTGTGCCATAACGTGTTTTAACGGTTTTATCATGATGTCAAATGAATATAAATGTGTATGCCTATGCTTTGATGGGTGTTCAATTGATTTATGATGGTTTTGAAATTATATAATATTACGGTTTGATTAATGATTGAAATATGTGCTTATGATGAATTATATTGAACATGTGGAACTGCTGACAGGTGTGTTGACTCTCAAATCAGTAAAGTGTTTTGGTTTAAGGTTTTCATAAAATAACATATGCTTAGAAGTAGGGTGTAACGTTGGTTTAAACATGTCACACATTGACCATTTTTGAATAAGGTCATGACTAATGCCTGACATGATGTCCCATGATATGTTCAAAGGTCATACGGTCAAGATGTGTACTGCAAACAATATTGCTGTTGCCTCTGTTTATAATCAAATTGTTTATTACATTCATGATTGAACTATGCTGATCAATAATGTGCAATTGTATGATTGTACTGTTCAAAATTAATTGCTGCTTGCTGTATTCTATAAAATGTGAATGATCTCATACTTAGACAGTGTGAAAGAGTTTTGCTTCCAGAGGGAAAACAATGACTGGGTTATTTCTTATCTGATCCAACCTTGAGAGTGTTTGGAGGAATACAATAACGTCGTTGTGAACTGAACTCGTGGACTTTTCCTCTCATAATGGAGCTGCAATAACAAGCTAAAGAGAGTGACACTTTAACACTGATCTACATTAATTAATGAGTTACACATTGTCGCAAAGACATTGTGAGGGCATAAGTATTGGTGACCTCTGCGTCCAGGGTGATTATCAGATCAGTTTCCATCACAGTGAGGGACTGAGGATTAATAACAATGTTCCATGGAGTACATTTTTGTGCTCAGACCAAGGACATTTGAGACTGGATACCCCTCCCAAACAGATTCTGGACTGAAAGCTTAAAAACTTTGTTTTTGAAAAGAAGAGTGTTCATTTGCTGCACAGTGCATGGGTATCAGTTTTGTGGCGTTAAAAGATGTGTATGCATTCTGAACCCGTTTTTGCGCAAAGATGAGTGATTTTTAATGATTGATCTGCTCTGCAGTTTTAATAAACCTGGTAGGTTTACCTTAAATTCAAATTATTATTGTCTGTGTATTCTATTTGCACCGCCCACAGATTCACAGGGGGAACCTGAGATTTTCTGTGCTATTTTCACCAACAAAGGTAAAGGCCACATTGGTACCAGTGGTAGCTGGAACCCCGACCTGGGAGAATGACCTCATTAGAAAGTGAGCACAAGCATTAATTTTCTGGTCACATTGATGGACATACAACATATCAAACAAAGCGTGAAACCTGAACACAAACATCTCTCTTAATATGTAAGAAACTGCTCACCTAGAGTGAAAAAGTTGTGTAACCTTTGATCTTGTGGTGTTCTTGTATTTACTTCTCCGGTCATTTGCTTTGTCTCATTCCATTTCTTTCACATTCTCTCTCTCTCTCTCTCTCTCTCTCTCTCTCACACACACACACGTATACACCAGCTCTTGGCATGCATAGCAGCATCAATTTTTCTTGCTAATGTAGTGTGTCGAATTTGTAAGGTGGCGGCGTGCAAATGAAAGGTTGTACGTCTCACTTGCTTGGCAATATGTATTTGATAAGAGCTGTAAATCAACTAGTGTAGCAGAGCCTGCAGGGATGGACAAAACACATGTTCAAGGAAAGTGGTGCTAAATTGGAGTTGTAAACTGTATATGCATAACTAAGTGGGACGGAGAGATAGTGGACATGTGAGAGAAGGAGAACAGCAAAGACAGGCACAACTATGGAATGTATTTTAACCTTTAAATTGTAGTAACTACACAAAACTTTCCAAACTCACCTGCTATGCAGATTATTTAGATGATTACAAAATTGCCATATTTTCCGGAGTATAAATCACACCAGAATGTATACTACTTGTGTTATTATTATTATTAGGCCATTTTTTTTGTATTATCTGATTTTTTTTTTGGCGGGGGGGGGGGGGGGGTTGTGCATTGTTGTAGTGCACTTTTTGTTATCCCATTTATTCTTTTAGTTTATTCTGTTTAGTGCTTTGATTCTTTTCTGGGAAAGAATCAAAATGGGGAAGAAAGGGGATTTAAGTGAGTTTGAATATGGCATGGTTGTTGGTGCCAGATGGGCTGGTCTGAGTATTTCAGAAACTGCTGATCTACTGGGAATTTCACACAAAATCCATTTCTAGGGTTTACAGAGACTGGTCCAAAAAAGAGAAGATATCCAGAGAGCAGTGGTTGTGTTGAAGAAAATGTCTTTTAAGTGTCAGAGGTAGGAGGAGAATGGGCAGACTGGTGGAATGGGTGACTGTGTTTATATGACAAGGTGACAAGATGGCGCCTGTGTTTGTTTTGGCTGCTGCTCGTCTGTTGCCGCATCAAATTTTTGTTTTGGTTCTGATCGTGTGTGCTGTTATATTAGCTTTGACAGGCAGCGGATGTGTTTGTGCTGTAAGGATTTACGACCGCAGCTTTCTTTTCAAAATTAAAGCGTCAATGGAATGCCTCTTTAATTACTGGGATCGCTACAAACAAACGTTTCCTCCCCCGTTCGTCTGCCCTCCTTCCTCCCAGGAATACCTGATGTTGTTGCGATGTCCAGATAATCCTAAAAGGAGGAGAAGAAGAGGCTGCAGAGCAGGCGTCCAGGTTCGGGTCAGGCGTGAAGTATGGGCGGCGGCCCGTATACATCGGAGGTGTAGATGGCTGCGCCCGGGCCTCCTCCTGCAGGATATGGCTGGCTGTGCTGCCCTGTTTACACATCCCACCACCCATCTGCATAACGAGGTTCGGCCTGTACGTCCCTGGATTCCTGATGGATGTGCCTGGACTTCGGGTTCATCTTGGCTCTCTGTGTGTACATCCACGGAGCAACGTCGGTCCTGCTGGTACAGCTGGGCATCACGTGATCGTGGGAGATGTCTGCAGGCAGTCCCTCTGCGTCCCGTCGGCTCAACGGATTCGTTAACGCTGAGTCGGATTGGACTACTGAATGCCCGCTCCATAGCAAATAAAGCGCTCTCTATTAATGAGCTTTTCGTCAGGAAAAACCTGGATTTTCTTTACCTCACAGAAATGTGGCAGAGGGAAAATGAGTTCATTCATTTAAATGAGCTCTGTCCTGTGGGTTGCTTGGCTGTTGGGAAGCCCCGCCCCTGCCGCCGTGGTGGAGGACTGGCTGTGGTGTACCGGGACAGGTACACATGCAGACTCACGAGCGCAGAACACGCCCCCTCTTTTGAGGCGCTTATGATGGAAGTTGGTTCCTCGAATAAATTTTATTGCATATTGATTTATTGCCCTCCAGGTCATGCTGGGACTTTTCTTAAGGATTTTACTGATTTTTTTTTAACATCTATAATTTGTCTGGAAAAGGTTTTGATTATTGGTGATTTTAATTTACACATTGATGATGACACTTCCAGCCCAGCTAGGGAACTTATATCAATGGTTGAGGCTTTTAATTTTAAGCAGTACGTGTCAGGTCCCACCCACACTAAAGGTCACACTTTGGATTTAGTTTTTGCATTGGGCTTGCATATTGCCAATGTGTGTGTGGAGGATATTTTTCTGAGTGACCATTGCTGTGTTTTCTTTGATCTGATGGCCCCACCTGAGCCTAGATCAGTACTTACTAGGGTGGAGAGGAGGATTATCACAGACGCAGTCGCTATGCAGTTCTGTGATAAATTTGACCCTTTACTTTTTAGTGAATTTACTGAAATTGATGGCTTTATGCACTGTTTTAACAGCCATTGTGCTATTATTTTGGATCAGATAGCGCCACTTAAAGCTAATAAGGTTTCCCAGATTGACCGTTTATGGAAATCAACAAAATTGTAGGTCCACAGGCTACATTTAAAAGATCTAATATCCTCCTTAAATAAGATGTTAGAGGAGGCCAGGGAAAGCTATTTTTATCGGCTGATTGCCTCAAATAAGAGAAATCCCAAAGTGCTCTTTGACACAATCAGCTCTATTGTGTCACCTGCTGCTGCTGTAACTCCTGTTCTTCCTAAAACAAGTAGTGATGAGTTCCTTAATTTCTTCATTGACAAAGTCAGAGTCATAAAAGATAGTTTGCCACTCTCATTGCCCTCTTGTTGTGATTCCCGGTATTTGGGACCTCCCACTCAATGCTGGACCTCTTTTAAGCTTGTTACAATTGAGGACATTCTATCTGTCATCAACATAATGAAACCAACCTCTGGTATTTTGGATGTAGTTCCTTTTAGATTGTTTATGAATGTTTTTGACTCTATTGGGCCTTGTATTGTTAAAATTTTCAATATGTCTTTGTCGACTGGTGTGTTTCCTTGTTCTTTTAAACATGCTGTTGTGGAACCACGGCTAAAGAAAGCAGGATTGGACTCTATGGAACTGAAGAACTTTAGGCCAATATCAAAGACCCCCTTTTTGGCTAAAGTCTTGGAAAAGGTGGTCTGTGTCCAACTTAAATCATTTTTGCAGACTAACAACATCTATGACACATTTCAGTCCGGGTACCGTGAGTTTCATTCCACTGAAACTGCCCTGTTGAAGGTGGCTAGTGACATTATGATGGTCGCTGATAGTGGTAAATGTTCTGTGCTGGTTTTATTGGATCTGTCATCTGCATTCGATACCGTTGACCATGGCATTTTATTAATAGATTGCGGGATACGGTTGGCATGTCAGGTTCTGTATTAGAGTGGTTTAGCTCTTACTTGGTTGGTAGAACTTTTAGTGTTTCTGTGAACAATGTGATGTCTGAATCTGCTGATCTTTTGTGGGGTGTCCCGCAGGGCTCAGTCCTGGGTCCGATTTTGTTCCTGCTGTATATCCTTCCTCTTGGTAAGCTGATCTGATCAGCAGTTCTGCGATGTGTCCTACCATTTGTTTGCCGATGACTTGCAGCTGTACTGTTCTTTTAAGACAACTGAAGCACAGAAAATTTGTTCTCTCATTAGTTGTCTCACTAAAATTACAGAATGGCTTACTGAAAACAGCCTGCAGTTGAATTCTAATAAGATTGAGACATTGATTGTAGCTCCAGATAGTGCTATGTCTGTCATTAAGAATCACTTGGTAATCTGAGCAGCTCTGTTAAAGGCAGCCTGCGTAACCTGGGTGTCATTTTGGATGGAGGGATGTCTTTGGAACATCACACTAGGCAGCTCGTTAAGAACTGTTTTTTCCAAATTCGAAACATTTCCAAATTACGCAAAATGGTGGCTTTTAATGAGCTAGAGATGATTGTGCATGCATTTGTTTCTTCACGACTTGATTATTGTAACAGTCTCTTTACATGCCTCAGTAAGAAAGAGCTGGCCCGCCTGCAGGTAGTGCAAAATTCTGCTGCACGACTTCTTACCCGCGCCTACAGGAGAATGCATATTACTCCTGTCCTCAAGTCTTTACATTGGCTCCCTGTTTTTTACAGGATAAATTACAAAATCCTCGTGCTGACCTTTAGAGCTCTACATGGGCAGGCACCGGAATACATTAAGGACCTGATCCAGCCTTATGTTTCCAGCAGGAGTTTGAGGTCTTCCAATCAGAACCTGCTGATGGTTCCCCGAACTTGTTTTAAAACTCGAGGGGACAGATCTTTTAAAGCTGTGGCACCTCGCCTCTGGAATGAGCTTCCCTGTTCTCTTCGCTCACTGGATTCTGTGGATGTTTTTAGACAGCAACTAAAGACAAATTTTTTTAAACTGGCATTTTAGTGTCAATTTATTTTATTGTTCTATATTTGTATGTGTTGTTTTTATTGTCTATTTATATCGTGTGAAGCACTTTGTGACCTTGGTCTGTGAAAAGTGCTATATAAATAAAGCTTACTTACTTACTTACTTACTTACTGTGTGATGCCATCATGTCAATATGGGCCACTATCTGTGAGGAATGTCTCCAACACCTTGTTGAATCTATCTCACAAAGAATTAAGGCAGTTCTGAAAAATTAGGAAGGTATTAGCAAGGTGTATCTAATACCCAGTGAGTGTTAATCCTCATGTTAATTTGACATGTTTTTCCCTGGATGCCTTTCTGATGCAACTCCAGATGTACATAAAGAACGGGGCAGAGTTTGAACCTTATGTTTTGGAAGCACACACATGAACCACTTGGATGCAATATGCTCACTGCATTTTGCAAAAAACACCCAGACAATGGAACATACTGTATGTACTTCAAGGTCAAGGACATGTCTTACAGAGCTTCTTGTTCTGCTTCTTTAAAAATACAGTGCTATATGTTTACCTACCAGTCATAGGGTGCATTAAGAACCCTCTGGGGTCCGAGGGCATTTTTTGAACAGTTCACTCGCCTGGTATAAATGTTTTATTATTACTGTTAACAGCTCTCCCTGCATCCCACAATCAAGTTTTATGTCTCTTTTTTCAGGACAACCTGTGCTTTCAGAATATATGTTTTTGTTGTGTTTTATAAGTTTAATAAAGGTTTACAACCAAAAATAGGCAAGGAAAAAATAAAGCGAAAAATAATTTTCCACACACATTTATTCAAAACACACAGCAAACTATAATAAACAACTGTTTTGACACTTTATAAAGGTAATTTGAGTTCTTGGGTGAAAGACTGAACAACAAAAAGGTTCAAACAATAAACACAAATGCACATTTTGAACAATATATACAAACTGGTCTATGCGTTTTTTTTGTCCATTGATATGGTAAACAGTGCTTTACGCAGAGAAAGAGTTATCCAACAACAGAGTTATCCAATAACATTCACATGCAAACTAGTGGAGCAATCCTGATAGTTATACACTCTTTGTTTGAGCATGTGAGATTGTCATCAGAGGCTCTCCGTCTGCTCCTGCTTTCACTGATCGCTGTGCGTAATGGCGCAGGGCACACTGAGTATGTACTAATAGTATGTACTCATTGGAGCACCCAGGGGGCTATTCAAACAGGCCAACTAGTAACATATCACTCCTGAAAATGATCTTTGGCTTTTCACGTGTGGTAAATCTGCCCTACGATTGGATTTTGGAAAACCATGTGATGGTGAACCAATTACGATTGGACACTCACATTGCACACGTCATCACACAGCTTCTATGAGGAGTACAAAGATGGCTGACGGCTGGCTCGAAAGTCTGCAGAGTAAACTTTTCAGCAAAAAAAGTAAGTTTCTATTTCATATCATTCAAAAGTTATTTATAATTTAGTAAAGCTTGGTCTTAGCCGTCGTATACGACAGTGTCGACCCCAGAGGTTTAAAACATAAAGAAGCCTCAAGAAATTAAGCATATGACAAACAAATTCATGGGTAGCTACATCCAAATTAGCTGAACAATGAATAAATTGCAATATATTTTACAGCTGTCCTTAAAAAGAAAACATTGTGGCGACCTTGATCATAGATTTCATGCCTTTTGTTGAACTATGGACTTCATTCAAGAACCACTGAGATTTGTTTGTAAATGTTGTGTACAAGTGATTTACGTTGTAATGCTGTGATGCTTTAATAGGTACAAGCAAAATCATCAATTTGTCCAGACTATTTGTGCAAATAGTCTACTGTTATTCAAACCTGTGTTTTCAGTACGTGGTGTTATATTGGAACAGTTTTAATTTGAAAATTTGACAACAAATTGCACATCCTAATTGCTTTGTCTTCCATAATCTTCAAATACACCTTACAGTACAGTGAGACCCAGAGTATTTCCATCCCACGAAATTAATGCATGCCAGAAGTTTTGAACATGCAAACTCCACACAGGTGGGAATCGATCACTTGATATTCTTGCTGTGCTTTTAAAATCAGTCAGTCAATATTTAAACATATTACTTAGCGCCTATATTCGTGACAGGTTAATCATATCTCTTATATACCAACATGTGACACTGTAAATAGCAACACATTAACAGTCACTAACTCTGACACATTCAGGTTACTGGCATAAAAGCCATACCAGACGCATGAAATATCTTTAATATAAGGTACAGTAAAATATTCTTTCGTATTTGTCCCTAAGTGCAGAAATATGATGTGCTTATAGCCCTTAACATTTCATTCATATCCAGGATGGAGCCATACCGTTGGATCTCTCTCGTGACAGACAACGATACTGTTGATGTGATAAGATGGTTTTTAAAATCTTTTTCAACTTGAACCATTACTTCCTTTTTTAAGTGATAGAGTCCAACCCTTAGTAGGGTGAAATGGCATTTCATGCACTCATTGTTTTTCCCCATTAACCTGATTAAAGTCTATTAACTCTGCTTCTTTACTCTGTTAATGAAAGAATTACCTCTTTCTCTGGCAGCAGGGTGCAAATTTAGTAATAATACTATTAATAATTAATTTTATTTATAAAACACTTCACATTAAAGGCAAATCTCAAAGTGCTAGTCTTCAGAGAAAAAAATCCATCCACTGTCTTGATCTCTGTGTCTTGCTTGGACGTCTCTGCCACGTATAGCGGCCCAGTCTCATGTATTTTTTCGTGCTCCCGTGACAAATGAGTCAAATTTTCGTGACAGTTTTTTTTTTTTTTAACTCACTATTCCTAACCCTACTCCTACCCCCAACCCTAACCTTAACCCACTGAGGCTTACTCCATCATATACAATGGCTGGGACCAAGCTTTACTAAATTATGAATAACTTTTTATTGATATGAGTTAGAAACTTACTTTTTTTGCTGTAAAGTTAACTCTGTGGACTTTTTGAGCCAGCAGTCAGCCATCTTTGTACTCCTCATAGAAGCTGTGTGATGACGTGTGCAATGTGAGTGTCCAATCGGAATTGGTTCACCGTCACATGGTTTTCCAAAATCCAATCTTAGGGCAGATTTACCTCACGTGAAAAGCCAAAGATCATTTTCAGGAGTGATATCTTACTAGTTGGCCTGTTTGAATAGCGCCCTGCGCCATTACGCACAGTGATCAGTGAAAGCAGACGGAGCGCCTCTCATATGCTCAAACAAAGAGTGTGAAACTATCAGGATTGCTCCACTTGTTTACATGTGAATGTTACTGAATAACTCTGTTGCTTTCTCGGCGTAAACACTTGTTTATCATATCAATGGAGTGAGGGAGAGGGGCCGCTCCTAAGACTGTAATGAGCCAAAGTGGGCTAAAATGTGAATGAAAGCTACTTTAGGAGCAGCACAGAACACTCCAAAACACAGTAGAAGTAGAAATTTGTGATGTGACCTTTGTGTTATAGCAGACAGAAATTGCTTTGAGATGAAGACAAACAAAACGCATAGACCATTTTGTATATATTGTTCAAAATGTGCATTTGTGTTTATTGTTTGAACCTTTTTGTTGACCTCAAATTACTTTTATAAGTGTCAATACAGTTGTTTATTATAGTTTGCTGTGTGTTTTGAATAAATGTTTGTGGAAAATTAAATCCGCTTTACTTTTTCCTTTCTTATTTCTGATTGTAAACCTTTATTACACTTATAAAACACAACAAAAGCATATATTGTGAAAGTAAAGGTTGTCCTGAAAAAACGAGACATAAAACTTGATTGTGGGATGCAGGGAGAGCTGTTAACAGCAATAATAAAACATTTATGCGATGTGAGTGAACTGTCCAAAAAATGCCCTCGGACCCCAGAGGGTTAACCATAACCTAATCTTACTCTTTCCCCCCCACCCTAACCATAACCACCCCCCTCCCCCGCTTCACTTTTAATTTCATGCAGCCATCACGGAATGAATCAGAATAAATTTGTGCTGCTATGATGAAAATGAGGCACTTTTCATCACAATATCACAAACCAGTAGATTAATGTATATTTTGTGCTGCTGGATCACGACTTGCCATGAGACCAGGTTGCGTATAGATGGGACATGTGCCCTTATTTAGTATTTTTAGGGTATTATTTGTAGTAATTCACTGTTCACATAAACGTGCAATGACTAACATAGATTCAGAATGCGAGAAAGTTACACATGTAATGTGCACAGGTCTCTCCATGTACAGTTGTATGCAAAAGTTTGGGCACCCCTGATAATTTTCATGATTTTCCTTTGTAAATCATTGGTTTCCCGGATGAGAAATTTTAGTTAAATATATCATATAACAGACAAGCACAGTGATATTTGAGAAGTGAGATGCAGTTTACAGGATTTACAGAAAGCATGCAATGATTCTTTAAACAAAATTAGGCAGGTGCATAAATTTGGGCACTCCAACAGAAAAAAACAAAAAACATCAATAATTAGTAGATCCTCCTTTTGCAGAAATAACAGCCTCTCCAGAAAGGGCCAAGAGGGTGCAGGTTTTCTTTGTTACCACCCACTGCACCAGGTGATTTCACTGATTAACATCACTTTGAGCAGATGGAATCAGTTAATCAGTGAAATAACCTGGTGCAGTGGGTGGTAACAAAGAAAACCTGCACCCTCTTGGCCCTTTCTGGAATCAGTTTGACACCTATGTGAGTCTAAACGCTTCCTATAGCTTCCAATGACAGTCTGCATTCTGGCTGAAGGTATTTTGGACGATTCTTCTTTACAAAACATCTCAGGTTTGTTGGTTTCCGAGCATGGAGAGTCCACTTAAAATCACACCACAGATTATCAGTAATATTCAGGTCTGGAGACTGAGATGACCATTCCAGAACATTGTACTTGTTCCTCTGCATAAATGCCTTAATAGATTTTGAGCAGTGTTTAGGGCTGTTGTCTTGTTGAAAGATCCAGCTCCGGCACAACTTCAACTTTGTCACTGTTTCATGAACATTGTTCTCAAGAATCTGCTGATATTGACTAGAATTAATGTGACCCTCACGTTTAACAAGATTCCCAGGACCTGCACTGGCCATACAGCCACACAGCGTGATGGAACCACCTCTAAATTTATTTAGCAAGTGTTTTTCTTGGAATGCTCTGTTCTTTTTCAGCCCTTGTTATGTTCAAATAACTCAGTTTTAGTTTCATCAGTCCACAGCACCTTATTCTAAAATGAAGCTGGCTTGTTCAAATGTGCTTTAGCATACCTCAAGTGACTGTGTTTGTGGCATGTACACATAGAAGGCTTCCTCTGTATTACAGCATCTCCTTGTGCAAAGGGTGCTGTATAGTTGGATGATGCACAGAGACACTATCAGCAGCAAGATCATGTTGTAGGTCTTTGGAGCAGGTCTGTGGGTTGACTATGACTGTTCTCACCATCGTTCGCTTCATCTTATCTGAGATTTTTCTTGGCCTTAACTAGAACTGTGCCTGTGGTCTTCCATTTCCTCACTATGTTCCTCACAGTGGAAACTGACAGCTGAAATCTCTGAGAAAGCTTTTTGTATCCTTCCCCATGATGTTGTACAATCTTTGTTTTGAGGTCATTTTAGAGTTGTTTAGAGGCTCCCATGTTGCCACTCATTAGAAGAGATGCAAAGAGGAGAAACATTTGCAAATGGCCACTTTAAACACCCTTCCTCATGATTGGAAACACCTGTGTAAGGAGGTCAAGGGTCAATGAGCTTGCCAAACCAATTTTGTGTTCCAATAATTTGTGCAAAAATTTATTCAAATCAATATAATGACAAGGGTGTCCACATTTATGGGCCTGTGCAATTTTGTTTAAATAATTATTGCATACTTTCTGTAAATATTAGAAACTTCATTTCACTTCTTAAATATCAGTGTTTTCGTCTGCTATGATATATTTAACTGAAATTTATGATCCAAACAATGAATGATTTATAAAGGAAAATCATGGAAATTATAAGGGGTGCCGAAACTTTTGCATACAACTGTACGAAGTATTGCTTACTTTGGTATTGCATAATCATACAGGTCTGCAGACTGGCATGCAGTCCAAGGTGGACCCCATGCTCCCACCTCATGCTCAATGACTGCTGCGATAGGCTCCAGCAACCCCTGTGACCCTTATTTGTAAGTAAGCGGTTGAAGATGACTGAGTGAGTGATGTTCATATAAGTCCTTAGTATTGATAAAGTACAAGAAATTTAAGAGAATTTTACAAAAATCTTCTTGCATGAGGCACCGTGCCTGTCTGTTCCACTCTGCCAAGAAGCTGTGTCTGGTAAAGCAACAGGTAAAAGTTACTTTGATTCACTCTGAAGGTTCATTGCCGTAACATGTGCCTGACCCCTTAGTGTGGGCTGGAAATGTGTGCGTGTGCGTCTGTGTGTGTGTGTGTGTGTGTGTGTGTGTGTGTGTGTGTGTGTGTGTGTGTGTGTGTGTGTGTGTGTGTGTGTGTGTGTGTGTGTGTGTGTTCTAATGGCAAATATTGAGAAGCTACATGTGTACATGTAACCATTTCCTAGATTATATGAGAGTGGCTGTGATGTGTTCTGGAAATTTTTCACCTGGGTAATCAACGGTCTGTACTGAAGTCTTGATGCTTTCAGTCACTCAGGTGCATGCTCGCGTGTGTGTGCTTGTGTCTTCCCTGCAAGCACAAATGCATTTGTAGAAGGTGTATTTACCTTAATGGACAAAAGCACTATGGGTCTATTTTGAAAAGGTGAAGGGAATACAGTCATTACTGTGCTTCCTCTAAAACAACTCCATATTACGATACCATCTAGTCCCATCATAGTGTTTTTGCACATACACGCATAAATGCATAGCTACATAAATACACTCTGGCACTGATGGGAGCCAGAAACACAACAGCACAAATGTAAATTCAAATTCTTAGGCAGAGATTTTACATTAAAAAAATGTAGATTTTAATTTTATTTTTTAAAGGTGGAAGGCTTTTGACTTCTTGTGATACCTAATGTGCATCTAATGGGCCTCATGTATCAACGTTGCGTATGGCGATATTTGAGCGTATATGGGGTGTACGCCAAAACGGCTGCACTACTTGGCATTTATCGATGTGGTCGTTGGCGTACGCTGCGCTGAAAATATACACCAGGTCGAGAGGTGGCGTAAATTATACACCAAAATGAACCAGCGTTGGAATCCACATAAAAATGAAGATGATCAACATGATAAACAGTGCCATTATACAAATCAATGCATATGTTACATAAATAACACTTTCCTGATTATACTACATAATAATCAATACAAATCCCACTTTTGCAGGATTGTTATGGAGCACGATCCATGGCCACAGCGCTCACTGCAAAGACAGCGCTGCACGCCTTTTTCTCCAGACTTTGAGCCTGGAGCCAGAGCAGCGCTGAGCTTAACTTCATGTGGTGTGATCGTTTTAGACTATGAAATTGATAATAACAACTGTAGTTTCGTCATTCCCTTAATTCGCTCGTGCTGCAATCAGGTTTTGTCATCTCCATTCGGTTGTCACAATAAAATAAATACAGAAATACATTTAAAAAATAAAGAAATCTGACAGATTAGGCGTGCCTTATTAATTGAGCGAGCAAATATCCACATGTCAAGAATTATTGACTTGTGAAAAGAGAATACAGTGGTCCCTCGCTATAACGCCATTCACCTGTCGTGGCCTCGGAGTCTCGCAGAGTATTTAGTCCAATTTTGCATGCCTTTGTTTTTACAGTGTTCTGTGTTCTGCGTATCTGTTTATAAGAATCTTGTCGCCCAGAAGAAAAAAGAGTGCCAACAACTACTCATAACTGTGTTTGTCACTCGGAAACAGACACCTGCAGCCAGGTGTGAGTGGAAAAAGGCACGGCGTCAGGACGCAGAGGCCCGATTTGTGACATACTGGTCAGTCACTATTAATAATTTCTTATGTGTCCAACCTCATTCGTTGATCGTTAAAATTAATTCATTAGTTCTAAATGCCATCATAATTATTTATAGGAAAACTTTCTATTTCTCAAACAAATGTTTGGGCCTGAAACAGTTTGGTATTATTTTCCTACTAAGGCTTGAACTTTGAGAGTGTTTACACACGAGAGAAAAGTGAGAAAATGTGCATGCCTGATTGAGAAAGTGTATAAACTGTGTAGTGAGGGGTTTTACAGCTTTGAAACGTCTATAATAATTGTAAAAAATAACACTGCCTAACGTTGCGGTTTTGCATATTTCGGGCTATTTTTTAGAACGTAACTCCAGCGATTAATGAGGGACCACTGTAACACTTTATTGATTATATACTACAAAACAATTTATACGATGGCCGCTTTTGACGCTCTGTTGGCACACTTAGTGATTGGTGGAGTTCTTTTTCATTGCCGTCTTCCTGGCTTCTATGTCATAAAATGAGGGTGTGTCTGAAGCGGAGTCTGAATATTTATGGGCGTGTTTATTAGAATTACGGTCGTTTCCACCCGCCGCATTTATCAAGATCACGTCAGGCGTACGCCAGAAATGGGCAGGTGCGCACTGCTTGATACATGTCACGGCGACTTTGGTGTATTTCAAGTTTACGCCATAAATTTACGCCACAAGTGCGCATCATTGATACATGAGGCCCACTGTAACCAAATTCTACATGTCAAGATTAAATTCGGCATACAAACCCCAGTTAGTTGCAAAACACAGTGTACTCCATTTGGGGTGTTTTGCTCTATCTCTACTAAGCCATCTTGGTCCTGATAAAGATAGAAAAACAGGTTCACACACCTCAAAAAGAGAACACAGACACACACATTGGAACAGCAGCGGAGTGGTATATGATAGAAGTAAATTGGGTAATATTTGTAGAAATAGCCTCAGAGAGCTCAGTGTGACCCTTATTACTCATAAAGACTGAGATTTGGACCACTGCTCTTGTTCTTTTTTTTTTCGCCATGAGTCGGGCTTCTCTCTATAGCTCCATTCTCACCGGGGTGTAAAATACATGTCACTGCAGCATCCCCATGACTGTGTGTTTAAGGGTCACAAAAGTTGACTGAAGCTGCCAGAGCCGAGGCCTCTAAAAAAAGTTTTGTTTTTTTTTAATTAATCAAAATTGATCCAATTAATGGTTTAAAATATTTTCTGAAAACAATATTTCTGAACTCATTTTAATTTTCACTCACTCACTCATCGTCAACTGCTTACTTCAATTAAAGGTCACAGTGAGCTGGAGCCTGTCTTACACCCTGGACAGGACGCCGGTATGTCACATGGTCATATATAGGAAAAAAACACATTCACACCTGTACGCACAATTTCCAGTCCAGCAAACCTGCATGTCTTAGGTTTTTTCCGTGGGTTCTCTCCGATGCACCCAGGGAGAACCAATGCAAACACAAGGAGAACATGCAGACTCCACATAGAAAGGCCACAAACGGGAATCAATCTCAGACCTTCTTGCTGTGAGACAACAGTGCTAACCACTAAGCCACTGTGCTTCCCATTTTAATTCTGTATTGTGAAATATGATATGAGTAGTACACTTTTCTGGTTTTACTATTTACTGTGATATTGTGTCATACTGATTTAATGACAGCATATGTGTTCTAAAAAAATGTTATCAGTGCAGCAAAATTACATATCTGCATCAGTGTCAATTAGGAGACTTCAATGTCAATTGGGATGACAAAAAAGACAGGAAAAATCTGAAATTAATTACCAAACAGTTTCATTTTACACAATTAATTGAGACTCCGACCAGAATTACAAGTTGTTCAGATTCCCGAATCGACTTGCTTTTCTCAAACAGGCCAGAAAGGATTACTAAAACATATAATCTATTGACTGGTCTCTCAGACCATAATGTTATTCTTTGTACAAGAAAATTAACTAAGCAACATTTTGAGCATTCATACTGTAATCATGTTAGGAAACAAATGTCTAAAGTTATACCAAAGAATCAACAACAAAAAGTGGGAAAAGCATTAAAAGATCTCACTTTGGAAAGTGTAACCTCATGTGACAATATTAAAATATACTCTGATAAATTTCTTAACAAAATTTAAAATGTATGTAGTTCTTTTACAAAAAATATGAATTATAGGAAAAAAATTTACTCTGTCCCATGGGTAGATTCAAATTGTATAAATTTAATGAAAAAAAGAGAGCAGTTGTTGAAAAACTCAATTAAATCCATGTTGACAACAGACAGATAGAAATATACTTCAACGCAAAATAGAGTAATATCAGAAATGCGAAGAGCAAAAGCAATTTTTTTTTTATCACAATAATGCAAAACACAAATGGAAATGGAAAACAAATATGGGAGAATATTAACAAACTTTTAGTGAGGCAGAAAAATAAAGATGTAAATGATTTGGAATTGAAAATTAATAAGCAGCTTGTGAATGATCCTACGGTCTAAGCAAAAGAGCTGAATTTATCATGTCTACGCTCTGTTGAAGAGATGGCAGTAAGTTTCAAATCGGCTGAAATAACCTACAATATTTCAGTGCACAGTCAAATGTTTAATATAGAACCAGTATCAGAGGTTGAAACTCTAAAGATTATAAATGCCATGAAGGAGTGCAAAGCTAAAGACCATCATGGCTTTGATGTTGGAGTCCTAAAAAACACATAAAATGGCTCTAGGATATCCAGTTATGCATTTAATAAATTTGTCAGTTGAGCATTCCATTGTACCACAGGTATGGAAGATGGCCACAGTTACCCCGATTTTTAAGGCAGGTGACAAAAATAATATTAATAACTACAGACCAATTAGCATACTGTCAGTCTTTTCTAAAGTTCTTGAAAAGTTGGTCACCAAGCAATTGATTCAAAATCTACAAAGTGGCTACTACTACAAACTACTCTGCATCCCATGCAATTTGGTTTTCGTACTTACCATTCAACTGAAACTGCCATAACATAAATGTAAAGCATTTGATCTAGTGAATCATAATATTTTATTATTAAAGTTGCAATCTTTTAATTTTTCTGAGCATACCATAAAATGGATGGCATCTTATTTATCAAATAGAAAGCAAACTACCGTGGTTAATGGTATTAAATCCCCCTATTTAGATTGTGCACTAGGAGTCCCCCAAGGATCTATCTTGGGGCCCATTTGATTTTCATTATTCATTAATGACCTACCAAATGTTTGTGAGGATGTGGACATACAACTTTACGCTGATGATGCGGTAATCTACACAAGTGCAAGATCACCTGAGGCAGCAGCTCAAACTCTTACAATAGCCCTAAAGTATATTTTAAATTGGCTTAACGGATCATGAAATTAAACACATACAAAACTGTCTGTATGTATCCAATATTGAGCACTCCAGTGTGTACATTGGAGATGACGAACTGCAGTTAGTTAAAGTATTCAAATATTTGGGAGTGTTGCTGGACTCGACACTCTCTTTAAAAAATCATATTAAAATGATAACTAAAATAATTAAATACAATGTGTTTAACATTATACTAATGTGTTGATTGAAGTTAAACTGTGTTTAACTTCAATCAAATAAGGAGATCAATGACAGATCAAGCGGCTATGATGTTCTTGCACTGTATGATTTTTTCCTCATGTAGGTTACTGCATAACTAGCTGGTCTCTCACAGGTGTGACAATTTTAAAACCGACTGAAAGGCTTTATAAAAGAGCACTGAAAATTTTAGATAAAAGACCATTTTCATATCATCACTGCAAAATTTTAACAAAGTATAACTTTAGTTTTGAAAATTTTATAAAATTTAAAAATGCTTGTCTAATATATAAAATTTTACATGGATTGGCTCATCCACCTCTTGCAAATTATATTAAATATAGAACAGTTGGTCCGAGGGTCACCAGGACTATGAGTAAAGGGAACTGTGAAGTGTCTGTGCGAAAAACAGCTTTTGCATGAAATGTTTTGTCCTACAAAGGCAGTCTCCAATGGAATGCTTTGCCAACTACAGTGAGAGAGGCTCCAAGCTTTAAAGCCTTCAAAAGTCACTTAAAGGAGTGGCTCAAATTAAATAAAAAAATGTGAGCATTATGAACTCAACTGTAGAAACTAAGAAGAACTGTAGGGACTGTGCAATGCACTACAGCACTTTATAAGTTATTCTTTATAAAGTTCTGGTTTCTTAAATATAGAAATGTATGAAATTAGATTTGCAATTTTAATTAACTTATTACAATTGAACTGTACATGTAGTTTTTTTTAACTGTGTGTCCTCCTTTGACTGAGTTCATGTAAGATAACCTTCATGCTCAGATCATGTCAGTGTCCTTTTGTCTATCCTGTGTCTTGTTGTAGTAGTTAATGACCCCTGTGTAATGTAGTCTGTTGTTGTATTGTAAGCCCTTGTGATGTTTGTGTGTTTTTACCCTTAAATTGTTTAATTCTTATAGTCTGTCAGGGACTACAGATGGAAATTAGCCCATGGCTATAATCTGACATATTTACACTTATGTGTTCATTAATACGTGTTGTCCCTTTTAAATAAATAAATAAATGAAATGAAAATGAAATGAAACACGTGGGCACCAGAATAAAATGTAGTGAATTTACAGGGCCTTCACATGGCGTACCAAAGTAAATGCAGCGAAATTAAATTAATTTGTTTAGAATGAATGGCACCTCACACCGAGGCACCAATTTAATGTAGTGAATGTATTGATAAACTCCCAAATTGAATTAGACTGGCTTAGACCTCATTTAATGGGTCACCAAAATAATTAAATAATAAAAAAGCCTGCACACTTACTCCTTTGTTACTTCCTTTAATGTGACAACGTTTCAATGCCACTGGATCTTCCTCTGGTCAAGAGGAAGATCCAGTGGGATTGAAATGTCACTTATCGTACTTATCTGTGTGCAAACTTTGTCCAAATTCTTGTCATCATTTTGGAAATGGTGGACCTTCATGATCATCATTGTGAAGTTGTGACATAACCCCAAATGTTCCACACACTCATAAAACAAATTGAACTCTAAGTTCAAATTTTAGCAACTGAAAGAAAGCACAACAAACATTCAGGGCATTTTTATGTAACAGCACGACTGGGCATGATTGAAATGATTTACAGATTTGTGGTATAAAGAAAATAACCATATTTTAATAAAGACAGGGTGTGATACTTCTAACTATCCAAGGTAGCTGGATTAGCAAACCATTGTATTGCAATTGGGTTAGGGTGGCTAGACACCACAGGTAGCTTGGTTGGTTCTCCATTAATAAATGTACACTTTGACAAACAGAGTTTAGGAAAATTACAGAACACATCCAGCTTACATTGCCATGTCAATTTTGGGAATGGTACCTTTCTGTCTCTTCAAAGTTCAGCAGTGACAGTGTGGGTCAGGGTTAATATTATTAGTACAGTGCAATTTTCAGTACAAAAGTTGGAGTTGATGTGAAATATCTTTGTTTGCTCACATGATGACCCTAGGTGCTGATTGCTTTACAATAAACTGAAAGTTGCTTTGAATATTTGCTAGTAAAGTGTTGGTGGATTCTAGCTCCTTACAACTCAAAGTTGAAATTCAATTTACGAATCAACACTGATTAAATAGTTGGTTTCAAACAATTTTTTTCTTTGTTTCCAATATTTGCTTGAGTCAGTGACAAACAGGATGCACATGGAGTTATGTTTAGCCAATGAACAGGTACAGGAGTAAGGGTGGCATACTTTATATCATGTACTGGATGGCAAAGGATGATTTACTTTATGGTGAGAATAATGAAAGGCTCACTGTGTCTCAGTGTGATTTTGGATGACATAAATAAAAGAGACTTGAACTGGCAGGTGGCATATATATATATATATATATATATATATATATATATATATATATATATATATATACACACACACACGCGTACTCGCAGCGCTTCAGTTTTTCCAGATTTTACAGCCTTATTCCAAAATGGATGAAATTCATTTTTCAAATTCTACACACTATTCCCCATAATGACATTTGTTTTTTTGGATTTTTGCAAATGTATTAAAAATAAAAAACTGACATTGCACATACATAAGTATTCACAGCCATTGCCATGACTCTCAAAATTGAAGTCAGGTGCATCCTGTTTCCGCTGATCATCCTTGAGCTGTTTCTACATCTTAATTGGAGTCCACCTGGGGTAAATTCAGTTGATTGGACATGATTTGGAAAGGCACACACTTGTTTACATATAAGGTCCCACAGGTGACAGTGCATGTCAGAGCACAAACCAAGCATGATGTCAAAGGAATTGTCTGTGGATCTCTGAGACAGGATTGTCTTGAGGCACAAATCTGGGTAAAAGTACAGAAACATTCCTGCTGCTTTGACGGTCCCAATGAGCACAGTGACCTCCATCATCCATAAATGGAAGAAGGTCAGATCAACCAGGAGTCCTCCCATAGCTGGTCACCCGCCTAAACGAAGCGAACCGGGGAGAAGGACCTTAGTCAGGGAGGTGACCAAGAACCTAATGGTCACTCTGTCAGAGCTCCAGCATTTCTCAGTGGAGCGATGAGAACCTTCCAAAAGAACAACCATCAGTGCAGCAAACCACCATTCAGGCCTGTATGGTAGAGTGGCCAGATGGAAGCCACTCTTTAAGGCACATAGCAGTCCCCCCTGGAATTTGCCAAAAGGCACCTGAAGGACTCTCAAACCATGAGAAACAAGATTGAACTCTTTAGTGTGAATGCCAGGCATCATCCCTACAGCGAAGCATGGTGGTGGCAGCATCATGCTCTGGGGAAGTTTTTCAGCAACAGGAACTGGGAGACTAGTCAGGATTGAGGGAAAGATGAATGCAGTAATGTACAGAGACATCCTGGATGAAAACCTACTCCAGAGCCCTCTTGACCTCAGACTCTGGGACAGTTCATCTTTCAGCAGGACAATGACCCTAAGCACACAGCCAAGATATCAAAGGAGTGGCTTCAAGACAACTCTGTGAACGTCCTTGAGTGGCCCAGCCCAGACCTGAATCCAACTGAACATCTCTGTAGAGATCTGAAAATGGCTGTGCACCGATGCTCCCCATCCAACCTGATGGAGCTTGAGAGTTGCTACAAAGAGGAATGGGCAAAACTGTCCAAAGATAGGTGCACCAAACTTGTGGCATCATATTCAAGAAGACATGAGGCTGTAATTGCTGCCAAAGGTACATCAGCAAAGTATTGTGCAAAGGGTGTGAATACTTAAGTACACGTGATTTCTTTTTTTATTTTTACTAAATTTGCAAAACTTTCAAAAAAACCTTTTCATGTTGTCATTATGAAGATAAAGATTAACTTTATTTATCATGAAGGAAATTATTTTGCCAGAGAACATTCTAATCCAATTACATTTTTTCTGCAAACCTGATTGGTTAATCCTGTGAGATTTCAGACCATAAAATACCACGTGGATGGTGGCAACAGTTTCACATTTGATGTTACTCCGCACCCTGACGATCCCCAAATGCATGGATTTAATGGATTTAACTGGAATGTTTGATGGCTTTAACTCAATGCAGCTGATGAGATGGAGAAATCTGTGGGTCTGCTCAGAATTTCCAGCTTTCGCATGAACACACTGTGATGGTAAGCTTTGATGAGCCGACCACACCCTTTCACAACGATTCGGCAACCGAATTACTGACAGAAATATAAATTGTGCAAACGATGCAGTTGGATTAGAATGGGAATAGCCATTAGAATGAGAATAGCCATTTTACCAACCCCACGGTAAAATTCAATTTGCAACTGTAAAATCCTGCATGAACGTCTGCAAATCATCAGACTCAACAGGGTTATTCCATAACTTACAGAAAGTGTTAGTTTTAAATAGAAATAATTCAGTTGTTTTTTTTTTGTTTTTTTTTACAATAAATACAACAAATTTATGCCAAATGACTGGAACAGATACTTCACAAGATGTTTGACAATACTGCACATAACTCCGAATAACTGAATAGCACTGAAGAATTATACAGTCTGACTGCCACCGGAAGGAAAGACCTCCTGTGGCATTCTGTGGTGCACCTCAGTGGTCTCAGTCTTTGACTGAGGGTGCTCTGAGAGGACGCCGTGGCATGCTGGAGGTGGGAAGTGATGTCAGGATGCTGAGCAGCTTCCTCGGCATCCTCCCCTCCCACACTTCTACCACAGACTCCAGCTCAGCAACAACACACTACAGCATAGAAGATGACCACCGAGTGATAAAAAAATCTGTAACATATTTCTCCAGACATTGAAAGATGGGACCCTCCTGAGGAAGTACAGTCAGCTCTGGCCTTTCTTATGCAACCCCTGGCAAAAATTATGGAATCACCGGCCTCAGAAGATGTTCATTCAGTTGTTTAATTTTGTAGAAAAAAAGCAGATCACAGACATGACACAAAACAAAAGTCATTTCAAATGGCAACTTTCTGGCTTTAAGAAACACTATAAGAAATCAAGAAAAAAAGATTGTGGCAGTCAGTAACGGTTACTTTTTTAGACCAAGCAGAGGAAAAAAATATGGAATCACTCAATTCTGAGGAAAAAATTATGGAATCACCCTGTAAATTTTCATTCCCCAAATTAACACCTGCATCATATCAGATCTGCTCATTGACATTGACCCTATGCCATGACATTGACCCTATGTGTCTTTTTGCAAGGAATGTTTTTTGCAGTTTTTGCTCTATGGCAAGATGCATTATCATCTTGAAAAATGATTTCATCATCCCCAAACATCCTTTCGATTGTCCAAAATATCAACATAAACTTCTGCATTTATTGATGATGTAATGACAGCCATCTCCCCAGTGCCTTTACCTGACATGCAGCCCCATATCATCAATGACTGTGGAAATTTACATGTTCTCTTCAGGCAGACATCTTTATAAATCTCATTGGAAAGGCACCAAACAAAAGTTCCAACATCATCACCTTGCCCAATGCAGATTCGAGATTCATCACTGAATATGACTTTCATCCAGTCATCCACAGTCCACAATTGCTTTTTCTTAGCCCATTGTAACCTTGTTTTTTTCTGTTTAGGTGTTAATGATGCCTTTCGTTTAGCTTTTCTGTATGTAAATCCCATTTCCTTTAGGCAGTTTCTTACAGTTCGGTCACAGATGTTGACTCCAGTTTCCTCCCATTCGTTCCTCATTTGTTTTGTTGTACATTTTTCGATTTTTGAGACATATTGCTTTAAGTTTTCTGTCTTGACGCTTTGTCTTCCTTGGTCTACCAGTATGTTTGCCTTTAACAACCTTCCCATGTTGTTTGTATTTGGTCCAGAGTTTAGACACAGCTGACTGTGAACAACCAACATCTTTTGCAACATTGCGCGATGATTTACTCTCTTTTAAGAGTTTGATAATCCTCTCCTTTGTTTCAATTGACATCTCTCGTGTTGGAGCCATGATTCATGTCAGTCCACTTGGTGCAACAGCTCTCCAAGGTGTGTTCACTCCTTTTTAGATGCAGACTAACGAGCAGATCTGATATGATGCAGGTGTTAGTTTTGGGGATGAAAATTTACAGGTTGATTCCATAATTTTTTCCTCAGAATTGAGTGATTCCATATTTTTTTCCTCTGCTTGGTCTAAAAAAGTAACCGTTACTGACTGCCACAATCTTTTTTTCTTGATTTCTTACAGTGTTTTTTTAAAGCCAGAAAGTTGCCATTTGAAATTACTTTAGTTTTGTGTCATGTTTGTGATCTGCTTTTTTTCTACAAAATTAAACAACTGAATGAACATCCTCTGAGGCTGGTGATTCCATAATTTTTGCCAGGGGTTGTACACAGCATCTGTGTTTACAGTCCAGTCCAGTTTGTTGTCTATGTGGACACCCAGGTACTTGTAGTAGTCCACAATGTCCACCTCTGTTCCACTGATGGTAAATGGGTTCGGACAGGTCTTCGGTCTTCTGAAGGCCACCACCAGCTCCTTCATCTTAGACACGTTGAGCTGCAGGTGGTTGAGTTCACACCACTCCACAAACCTGTCCGCCACACTCACATACTCAGTGTCCTGGTCACTGCTGATGCAGCCTCCATTGGCAAAGTCATCCAAAAACATCTGCAGGTGGCAGGACTGTGATGGCAGGACTGTGACTGTGTACATATTATGGGGTGTTGTGAGTAGAATTTTGAGGGGAAAAAAATAATTTACTCCATTTTGGAATAAGGCTGCAACACAACAAAATGTGGATAAAGTAAAGCACTGTGAATACTTTCCGGATTCACTGTCTGTGTGTGTGTGTGTGTGTGTGTCTGTATACGAGGTCTGTTAGAAAAGTATCCGACCTTATTATTTTTTTAAAAAAACATATGGATTTGAATCACGTGTGATTGCGTCAGACAAGCTTGAACCCTCGTGCGCATGCGTGAGTTTTTTCATGCCTGTCGGTTGCGTCATTCGCCTGTGAGCAGGCTTTGAGTGAGGTGTGGTCCACCCCTCTTGTCTATTTTTTATTGCGAATAAATGTCTGAACGATTTGGAGCTTTGCTGCATCAATTTTTTTCCAGAAACTGTGAGAGACCTCCAGGTGGACACCGTTCGAAAAATTAATATGGCTTTCAGGGACGCTTTTATGGGGATTAAACAGATTACGGGGTGTTACTGCCGCTTTAAGGACGGCCCACAACTGCTGAGAGCGCGGCGCGCTTCCAGCCCCCATCGACAGGCTGACACCCCGCTGGAACAACCAAATCATTTCCAACGTGAAAGCTTTGTTGATCCGGGACCTCGTTTGACTTTCACAAAAAGGCAGAAGATGTGGACATCAGCACTTTTTCCGGCACATTCCACCATTACAGGAGTTTTTTTCATGGAAAGAAAAGCGGAGGGACGCGCCACGGAGCCGTTCATTCTTTTCACAATTCCTGTCCTAGTCAGATGACATACCAGATCAAGACAGCGTCCAGTTTAAAAATGAACGACACATTTCACTGTTAGAAGAGTTTTTTGTCATAGAAAGAGAAGCTGCTCTACCACGCGTCGCGGTGCAGCCGCTCGGCGCAAAGCAACGCCGTGATGAAGCCTCATGGGACATGTTCTGGCATGTCCAGCTCATGCACAATCACAATCGGATATTCACACGACTGGAAAGCAACCGGAATCCGTCTGAAATCCACCTGAAAGCTGTCCTGAGAGACAGAGACCTGCCGCATGGCGCAAAGCAACGCCGTGATGAAGCCTCACAGGACATGTTCTAGCATGTCCAGGCTCATCCACAATTTCTCGGTTAGTCACACGACTGAAAACCCACCGACAGCCGTCTGAAAGCCATCTCAAAGCCGTCCTGTGAGACCAACACGGAGGTGGTTTTGTGCCGCACCATGAGCGGCACGGTGGCGCATCCGTCTGCTTTTCTTTCCATGAAAAAAACTCCTGTAACAGTGGAATGTGCCGAAAAAGTACTGATGTCCACGTCTCCTGCCATTTTTGTCTAAGTCAGATGACATCCCGGATCAACAAAGCCTTCACGTTGGAAATGATCTGGTTGTTTCAGCGGGGTTTGAGCCTGTCGATTGGCGCTCGGAGTGTGGCGCGCTCTCAGCAGCTGTGGGCGGTCTTTAAACCGGCTGGAGCACTCCTTAATCTGTGTAATCCCCATAAAATCGTCCCTCAAAGCCATTTGAATTTTCCGAATGGTGTCCACCTGGAGGTCTCTCACAGTTTCTGGAAAAAATTGATGCAGCAAAGCTCCAAATCGTTCAGACATTTATTCGCAATAAAAATCCGACGAGAGGGGTGGACCACCGCTCACACAAAGCCTGCTCACACAAAGCCTGCTCACAGGTGAATGACGCAACCGACAGGTGTGGAAAAACTCACGCATGCGCACGAAGGTTCAAGCTTGGCTGATGCAATCACATGTGATTCAAATCCATATGGTTTTTGAAAAGAAATAAAAAGGTTAGATACTTTTCTAACAGACCTCGTGTGTGTGTGTATATATATATATATATATATATATATATATATATATATATATATATATATATATATATATATATATATATATATATATATACACACACACTGAATAAAGAGTGAAAGTTACATAAACTCTAACTTACAAAATTAAGTTCAAACGACTTAATTCATTCATGTTTTTACAAATTGTAACACTTTTAAAGTTGGTTCAAGCATGCTCTTTTTTCAGTGTATATATAAACACATAAGTACTTATATAGTGAGGCAAATAAGTATTTGTTCCACTGTCGATTTTGCAAGTTTTCCCACCTACAAACCATGGAGTTGTCTGTAATTTTTACACTTCAACTGTGAGAGACAGAATCTAAAAAAAAAAAAAAAAAATCAGAAAATCACATTGTATTATTTTTAAATAATTAATTTGCATTTTATTGCATGAAATAAGTATTTGATCACTTCCTAACCAGCAAGAATTCTGTCTCTCACAGACCTGTTAGTTTTTCTTTAGGAAGCCCTCCTATTCTCCACTCTTTACCTGTATTAATTGCACCTGTTAAACTCATTATCTGTATAAAAGACACCTGTCCACACATTCACACTCCAACCTGGGTGGTTTGTGGCCAAAATCAGTTACACCTCAACTTTCTTCCAAATAACACAGCTCATTCATAATATTATGAATGCAGGCTTATAATTCCTACACATTTTTCTGTATTGTGTGATATGGTGGGCCGCACACAGAGAGGATTCGCCTTCAGCAGCTGAATCCTCTCCGTGTGCGTCAGGAAACCACTGGGACAGGCGCTGTACTCCCGTGCGGTCTGCGGATCAGCCAGCAAACGAGGCAGGCAGCCTTTGAAAGCAGACAGACAAGGTGTAAGAACAGGTTTGAATGTCACCGGAGAGGACAAAGTAACCACTCGTGGAAAAAAGTTTGCACAGAGGACAGCCTGCCTATTTGTAGAGACGGGTTAGAACCTATGCTGTGTGTTCACATTACTAGCAGAAGTGACTGAATCTGACTCTTTTTATGTGCCTGCAAGAGTGTGTGTTTTTACAAAAAATTTCCAGCAGCTGGCAAGTCTTTTTATTGTCACTTACACTAACAAAATAATAATAATAATAATAATAATAATAATAATAATAATAATATGTGACATTTAAAATGAGGCTTGTCTTCATATTTAACTGGTTTATTTGATGGAGAAAAAGAATGACATTTGATTTCACTGGCATGGGCATTTCACTTTAGATTCTTTTTTGATCTACAGATGAAGACCAAAAATTAGGGATAAAACACTACATTATCAAATTTCTGTCAAACCTAAAATTTTAGCAGATTAGTTAATGCTAATTATTTACACATTCAGCCTAATATTTACAAATATCATGTTAAATATTTAGCTAAATGTTGAGACAAATATGTACCTTTATAAAAGCGCTAATTGTTCCTCCCTGAAAGACAGATCAATAAAGCGTTTAATGGCAGACATTTAGCATGTAAGCAGGCCCGGATTCAGACCGGTTTGGACCGATGCAGTTGCATCGGTCAGATTTTTTTTACACATCGTTCGTCATCGGTTAAAAAAAAAGAAATCTCGAATAATCCCGAATAGTGCCGAATGTGTCCCCACGGTGAACCCAGCTTTTGATTTGATCCCACAATGCACCACGCAGGTGTACACAGCAAAATTCAAACCGCATCAATCAAACATAGCGTCAGTCCAGTCGAGTCGATGATCATGGCATCCAGGAAAAAAGTTGTGCAAGGAAAATTGGGCGCTTATTTCAGGAAGAAACGGTGAGTGGTTTATAAATAGTTTTCAGACACTAGTGTGTTTGAAAGGCATTCTATGATGACTGAAATTACATTTTTGGTGGTTTTCCGAACATACGTCAACCTATATGGATTGTCCGTAAATGATACAGATTTTTCAGAGTTTTAGAGTCATACGGACATACAAATAAAGTCGGACATTCAGGGTTTGGTCTGCAGCGGGTCTGTACTCAACTGTTTCTGCAGCACGACTCCACTTTGAAGTGTGAACCATTGAAGCAATACTTCGATCCACTAGCTTGTTGGTTCTTTGATTTGCTGCTCTTCAGAAACGGCAAGTCTGCTTCTTAACCCCTCTCAAAGCCATTAAAATACCGTGACTCACTTCTGTGTGTATTAAAGTCACTAACTGGGACTCTTGTCTTGTTGCAGTCAAGAAACAAGTATCATCCTTCGTTCCATTGGCACAGCTCCAAACACTGTACCGCTCTCTGCCAAGACAGAGTCCGGTCGGTATTAAAATGAATTGCCGCTTTAAATAAAATGTCACCTCTTACAAATGTTGTAATACAGACAAGAAACTACAATGAACAAACGTTTTTTTTTCCTCCCAAAATGAGACATGCTGTATTTCTTTACAAATTACATCCTGCCATGCAGCACAGCACAGCTATAAGAGCTCAGCTCAGATATATGGGAAGACATTCATGCCAATAATGTCTGAAAGGAAATGCTTTTGACAAAAACTACAGATTTTGTTTATTCCTATTTATGTCCAGAGATCAAGGATCCACAATGTCAATTTTTGTTATAGTGTTGTTTTTTAGGACATCATATATATCTTATACAAATAAGAAGTGTTCACTATGGTCCATGAAGTATAATAAATATATTAAAAGAAGTGTGACAGTGTATGTTGCGCACAAATAAAAGAATGAAGATTACTGAATAACAAGATGTGTACGATTTTTATTTTATCACTGGGCAAAAATGCATGTCAGATTTTCACTCTGGATCCAGCCCTGTGTAACTGCATATTTATTCAATTTAGCAATTCATGGCTGTTTTGTTTTAGAGTTATATTGTAGCCTTCTGTCTTTTTCATGTCAATTTAAATTGCAATTGCAGGGGCACTTCTAAGATATTAATAATAAAATAAAAAATAGCTATTTGTGCAAACTTTTGTGGGTTTTTTTGACGGGGAGAGCGCTCGGAGGGGGTCTTGCCTGGGGACTAATTCAGTGTAGAACGGCCACTGACTACAAGGGAGGACCTGGTCAATGACCTGAAGAGAGCTGGGACCACAGTCGCATAGATTACATTGATAACACAGTACGGCGTCATGGTTTAAAATCCTGCAGGGCAGCACGGTCCCCGTGGTCAAACCAGCACATGTCCAGGTGCATTTGAAGTTTGCCAATGACCATCTGGATGATCCAGGGGAGGCATGGGAGGTCATGTGGTCAGATGAGACCAAAATAGAGCTTTTTGGTATCAACTCCACTCGTTGTGTTTGGATGATGAGAACAACCTCAAGAACACCGTCCCAACCGTGAAGCATGGGGGTGGAAACGTCATTTTTGGGGGTGCTTTTCTGCAAAGGAGACAGGACAACCACACCATACTGAATGGATGGATGGGGCCATGTATCGCAAGATTTCGGCAAACAAACTCCTTCCCTCAGTAAGAGCATTGCAATGGCTGGGTCTTCCAGCATGACAATGACCCCAAACACACAGCCAGGGCAACTAAGGAGTTGCTCCATATGAAACATTTCAAGGTCCTGGAGTGACCTCGCCAGTCTCCACTGAGTGTGTGTGTGTGTATATATATATATATATATATATATATATATATATATATACACTCAACAAAAATATAAACGCAACACTTTTGGTTTTGCTCCCATTTTGTATGAGATGAACTCAAAGATCTAAATTTTTTTCCACATACACAATATCACCATTTCCCTCAAATATTGTTCACAAACCAGTCTAAATCTGTGATAGTGAGCACTTCTCCTTTGCTGAGATAATCCATCCCACCTCACAGGTGTGCCATATCAAGATGCTGATTAGACACCATGATTAGTGCACAGGTGTGCCTTAGACTGTCCACAATAAAAGGCCACTCTGAAAGGTGCAGTTTTATCACACAGCACAATGCCACAGATGTCGCAAGGTTTGAGGGAGCGTGCAATTGGCATGCTGACAGCAGGAATGTCAACCAGAGCTGTTGCTCGTGTATTGAATGTTCATTTCTCTACCATAAGCCGTCTCCAAATGTGTGGAAAAAGTTTTAGATCTTTGAGTTCATCTCATACAAAATGGGAGCAAAACCAAAAGTGTTGCATTTATATTTTTGTTGAGTGTATATATATATATATATATATATATATATATATATATATATATATATATATATATATATATATATATATATATATATATATATATTAATGTTGCTGATTTAGTCAGCTTAAAATTTATTTTGATTGCAGAAGATTCAAACCATACTGAAATTCTGGTTTAGATTCTGAATACATTACTTTGATCTATGTGAATACATACTTTACAATAACTTGTTCGATGATGCAGTGTGGAAAATGAGGCTTGACCAGCTGAGCACATCATGAAATTGATTGTGATTTTATGAATATAAAATTGTATACATTATTGTACAAAAATCTTACAATATAAAATAATTACAATGCAAAAATGCTACAATAAATAATAATAATAATAATAATAATAATAATTATGCCCCAAACCTTCAATGAATGACAGAGGTCTTAGCATTAAAGAAGAATTCATACATATGAGGTCTATTAGAAAAGTATTGGACCTTTTTATTTTTTGCAAAAACCTGATGGATTTGAATCACGTGTGCTTGCATGAGCAAACCTTGAACCTTTGTCCGCATGCATGAACTTTTTCATGCCTGTCGATTGCATCATTTTCTGTAAGCAGCCTTTGTGTGAGGACATGCAGTGCACTCGGCGGATTTTCATTTCAAGGAAAAAGACAGAACGACTGGAGCAGCGCCGCATCAAATTTTGCCAGAAACTGGGCGACAGCCAGGTGGAAACCATGCGGATGATTCAGACGGCTTTCAGTGACTTTTCAGTTGTGTGACTATCCGCGAAATTGTGGAAGAGGTGGGCATGTCACAGCATGTCCTGTGAGACTTTTGCTCTGCCGTCAGAAGCAGCATGAATTTCACATTCACTTTTTTCATGGCCAAATCTTCTGTCTTCTACAGTGGAAATCTTCTACAGTGGAATGTACCGAAAAAGTGCTGATGTCCACCTCTTCCGCAATTTCTCGGACAGTCACACGACGGCCCCGCATCACCACAGCGTTCACTTTGGAATGATCTGGTCATTTCAGCATGTTGATGGCCGACCGGAGCGTGGCTCGCTCTCCACCATTGTGTGGATGTCTTTAAACCGGTTGTACCTCTCCTTAATCTATGTGATGCCCACAGGATCGTCACCGAAAGCCGTCTGAATCATCCGAATGGTTTCCACCTGACGGTCCAATACTTTTCTAACAGACCTCGTATAGTCCCTGAGACCCATTGGTGGTGATGCTTATTCCCGGATTTCCTACTATGAAGTGTTTCACAGCTTACGACTTCCCCTGGATGAGAGGCTGGTCCAAAACAGGTTGGTTCTGGACCAACCTGTTCCCAGCTCAGGTAGTGGAAGCAGATAAAGTGTCTTGTCCAGGGACACAAACACGTAGTGTGAGCAGGAATAGAATCCAGGTCTTCATATTGATAATCCCACTCCTTTTCCCGCTGAGCAACATGCTCTGCATCTGCTAAGTATTAAAAACTACATAAAATTAAACTTTAAAATAAATTATTTTGGCGAATTATCCCACAGTTTTACAACAATTTCATGTTGATCAATCAGGATTTTAGTCATCAAAAATTGACCGGCGGTTTACTTTATATCCTACTTTTTAAAATCAAATAGATAAGATACCAAAATTTCAAATCTGGCTTTTTTTTTTTTTTTTTTTGCTTTTTCCTTAGCAAAGAAAAACAATAAAACCATTATTAAACAGAAATACTAAGGTGCACAATACTGTAAACCTTATTTTGGAACACATCACTTTACACGTTTGTTCAGAGCTACAGGTTTAGTTGGGATTGTAAATCAATATTCAGCATCAGTGACCAGGTAATGGCTAGTGTATATGTACATACAGTGAATAATAATCCAATTTATTAATTTTCTTTCTCATTGGATCTTACACACTGACCACCGTCCACAAGGTTTTGGACTGTGCTGTCCGAAGGTTTGGCTCCATGTTGCTGTCCTGTTATGGAGGTAAATTACTTCCTACCCTGTACAAAGACACAAATTCATTTAGTACATTAAAAAAGACAGAAACATCTTTAGAAAAGAGGCGGTAAGGTTACGTTCACATTGTGGTGGCAGATAGTACTGTATACCATATCGGCACTGTAAAATGTACAAAATATCATCATGTCGTTGGCTAGTGACCTGCAATCTTATTCACAAGCACTTTGAAGCATGTTTATTTACAACATACAGTGTACTCTGAAACACATTTATAAATAAATATTGCAATCTTAACAATCTTACAGTTCTCCATTTTAATGTTGTTTCATCATGATCCGTCACCTGAGCTTAATGAAGGTGAGGCAGCCTCTACCTCTACTGCGTCCTGTCTGTTTCCGAACAGTGTGTGCTTGCTTAGCTTTCCTTACATTCTTTCCTCACCCTCTCAATGTTAATTTAAATAAATAAATGTCTCAGAGGCAAAAAAGGAAAAAAAAAAAAAGTCATATATCCTGAAAGTCTTAATAAATCTTTGAAATGAAAAGCTACAGGTAATATCTTCCCTATAAAGGAAAAACAAGGAAAACATTTAGGAAAAAAACATATAAAAGAAAAATATTGCATTCAGAAAGAACTAACATGTCATGAACCCATAATGATTTGTTAGATATTGAAGCATGTAACTCATCTTCATGTGTCCACATTACTGAAAAGTTCAGTCTGGCTTTTGCAAAGCTCAACCAGCTTCCTTTTCTTTGATTGACCTGTCATTCCTTTAGTATACAGACAGTATTTCACAGTATGTCACTGTGTACATCAGTTCACAATGTTTCTACTGCCGTCCAGTAACATACAGTACATGGAGGTGGGCCAAAGGGGATCACATGATTGGTTTTGAATACAGGGAGTTAGCCATAATTGGCTGAAACGTTTCAGGAAATAGGGGCCAGCCTGAAATATGGCTAATGTCCTTCCCTGTGCGTACTTGTGCAAGTTTAAAATGCCTCTGTCCCAGATCCAAGGGAGAAACAGTCCTTTGTACTATGCGTCAATTTCCAACTTTCAGTACGTTGTATTTATCGAGGACTGATTGTTTGTTGAGCTGTAATCGACACTGCTGCCTGTAATATAGCTCAATTCATAACTGGAATACACTGGAGTATACTTAAATGTATTTTCTACATGTTATATTTGAATATTAAACACTCGGAAAAGGAAATGCTCAGGTAATTTTTCAGAGGTGTTTTCTCACATAGCCTAGCTTTCAACAGACTGTCAGTGAATCACAGCTCTGTATATATGCAAACTTGATTGACTCTCTTGATCAGTAGTCTGCATTGGAACTATATGAGTGTAAAAGACTTTTGTGTGTCAGGACGGAGCATAATTTCTTAAATATTTGCCCAGTAGTACCCTGAATTTATAGCACAACAGCTAACTTGAAAGATAGTATATGTATTATAAAAAAATCATAACCAATTCGAAATCAAAACATATTTTCAATATTACTCTATTTTCTCAATAAATAATGTTTTAAAAATCATTGTCATCCATCGTTTACTCATGTTGATTTTAGTTTGAGCTCATAATGACAGTTGGCTTTAGACAAAGAGAAGCTAGATATGAGCATCCCCCTGACTGGTCAATAATTGTCTCATACGATTGCCAAGCTTCACTATATTTTTTTTGTCACTTTCTAAACAAATCCTTTCTCTCAGTCCTAACTTCCTTTAAATTACTCCTAGCCCCACTCCCTTCATCCATTGCAAAGGCATTAAAGGTGAATTGTATTTGCTGTTCAGCTCCCCTTTGTGGCACTCATCCTCTGCCCCATCTTTCCTCAGTCTGGACTCTGTCAGTCACAGATTGTCTTGTAGCCTCTCCAAGTAGGTTCTGATTTCAGACTGGCCTAGGTCCATATCCTGGCATACCCACTTGATATCATCCTCGCTTCTATTGGTCACCAGGACTGATGAGTTGGTGTATGAGCCGCTTCCGCCTGTGTTCTCGTTGGGCAGAACAGTAGCAAAAGAGGTGAACTTCACACGTTTTCGTTTGGCAGCTACGGCTGCAGCTGAAGCTCGAGGAGAATTATTCAGGTGCTCCGCTTGGCCAGTGGCATCTTTTCCACCAGTTGTAATTGGTGAAAGGCACTGATGGGGTTCTGGAACAGATCTGGGTAAGGTTTGTCCATGGGTGATGCCCCGGGGCCCACCTGGGCCACCTCCTCCTCTGATCGTACCCATACCCGTGCCCACACCCATCACCAGGCTGTTCCCAGCACCATTCAGCAGGAACTTGCTCTCCTCATAGCTACCATCACTTCGATCTATGATAGTAGTGCATTCATCTGGCAGAGCCCCCTGGCATTGGTCAGGGTGATCACCTAACAGGTCAGCCTCATTGCCAAGCCACACCCAGTCATGGGCATGATTCATGTTGCCTCCTGATTCGAGGACGGGGACTTGCTTGTGACGGTACCTGCAGATTACAGACAGTAATGACTCTACATTAGAAAGAAAGTCTGAAATTTCTAGTTTGATTCATTTTTTTTTAATTGAATTAACTTGTTTAGATGAAAATGTTGATTCATTCACTTAAATTTGCACTTGCTCTTTCAAAATATTCCATACAGTACTGTAGGAGGACACTTATTAATAGCATTGCTTAAATATTATCATAAAATACACTTGCAATGCTCAAGACAATAACAATAGCAACTACTACAACTCCAACTACTATGCCAATGACTAGTGAAACTGTGTGCCACATTTGGAGGACACTGCTCCAAAACTTAAGTGTTTATTGTCTGAATCCCAATAACTTTTAGAGTTGTAGTTGGATCACGCTTAAAATTAAGCATGGGCAAACAAACACAGTGGTAAAGCTGTGTGCCAAATTTCAAAGACATCCATCAAACAAGGTTGAATTGGGGCTCTGAAAACCTCAGCATTACAAATAGACACATACAACCTGGTATTAGTAAGAATAATAATATTAAGAAGAAGAAGATGAAGTTGATGAGATAAAACAATAAAAAAAATATGTCTCATGCTTCAAATTTAATGGTTTGTTCAAAGTATCAAAATTCACCTGAGCAAAAAATGAAATAAAAATCTGTCAATAATATAACCAGAGAAACATACCAAAAAGTACTTGGCAGATATAAAGTAAAACAATAGACAGTAGCTATAGACAGTTAATGGATACCCCCCCCCCCCCCCCCCCACACACACACACACACACACACATACACACACACACATTTCCCCCCAAAACTGAATTTTTATTAAGTCCAGTTTTAAACACTGATGGAATTAAAAATAATTGGATTCTGAGACAATCTAACTACTACTACTACTACTACTACTACTACTACTACTACTAATAATAATAATAATAATTAAATAAATTTATTGTAAAATAATACAGCTCCAAATCAAAAGAAAATTGGGATAGGTTGGAGAATAAAATCAATAAATAAATTAAATAAATAAATAAATAAACCATACATTTGCTTTGACTTCTGTTTAATTTCTGTCTGAACCCAACACACGAGGTCTATTAGAAAAGTATCCAACCTTATTATTTTTTTTCAAAAACCATATGGATTTGAATCATGTGTGATTGCATCAGCCAAGCTTGAACTTTCGTGTGCATGCGTGAGTTTTTTCACGCCTGTCGGTTGCGTCATTCGCCTGTGAGCAGGCTTTGAGTGAGGACTGGTCCACCCCTCTCGTCGTGTTTTTCATTGTTTAGGAATGGCTCAGAGACTGCCGCTTTGCTTGATCAAAATTTTTTCAGAAACTGTGAGGGACATCAAAGTGGACACCATTCGAGAAATTCAGATGGTTTTTGGTGAGCGGAGGCTTCGCGCGTCACGATGGATTTACTACTGGAGCGAGACAAAACCACCTCCATTTTGGTCTCACAGGACGGCTTTGAGATGGCATTCAGACAGCTGTCGGTGGTTTTTCCATCGAGTGATTATCCGAGAAATTGTGGATGTGCCTGGACATGCCAGAACATGTCCTGTGAGGCTTCATCACGGCATTGCTTTGCGCCATGCGGCACCGACGCGACGCGCAGAATTCCTCCGCACGTCTGTCTCAATGTGTCGAAAAACTGCTGATGTCCATGTCTTTTCACAATTCCTGTGCTAGCCAGATGACATCCCGGATAAAACATAGCGTCCAGTTTGGAAATGAACGGCACATTCCAATGTTACAGGAGTTTTTGTCATGGAAAGAGGAGCGGAGGCTTCGTGCGTCGCTGTGATGAAGCCTCACAGGACATGTTCTGGCATGTCCAGGCACATCCACAATTTCTCGGATAATCACTCGATGGAAAAACCACCAACAGCTGTCTGAACGCCATCTCAAAGCCGTCCTGTGAGACCAAAATGGAGGTGGTTTTGTCTCGCTCCAGTAGCGAATCCATCATGACGCTCAAAGCCTCCGCTCGGCTTTCCATGACAAAATCTCTTGTTAAAAGTGAAATCTGCCGGAAAATGGTTGATGTCCAGCTCTTGTGATAACCAGAGAAATTGCACACGATGGTCACGGATCCATACAGCCATCTGTTTAGAAATGAAATGGTCGCTCAGCCTGTTGATGGTGGCTTCGGAGCGTGGCACACCACCAGTCGCTCTGGGCCGTCCTTAAAGCGACAGTAACACTCCGTAATCTCTTTGAAGCCCATAAAATTTTCACTAAAAACCATCTGAATTTCTCGAATGGTGTCCATTTTGATGTCCCTCACAGTTTCTGAAAAAATTTTGATCAAGCAAAGCAGCAGTCTCTGAGCCATTCCTAAACAATGAAAAAAACGACGAGAGGGGTGGACCAGTGCTCACTCAAAGCCTGCTCACAGGCGAATGACGCAACCGACAGGCGTGAAAAAACTCACGCATGCGCATGAAGGTTCAAGCTTGGCTGACGCAATCACACGTGATTCAAATCCATATGGTTTTTGAAAAAATAATAAGGTCGGATACTTTTCTAATAGACCTCGTATTTCATGTTGTGTGGTCAGCTTCATTTCATTTGGTAATATACATCCATTCCTGCATTCCAGGCTTGCAACAGATCCAAAACAAGGTAATCAGAGATAGTGAGTGCAGAAAGTACTCACAGCACCTCACGTTTTCCACATTTTATGTTAGAGCTTTATTCCAAAATAGATGAAATTCAATTCCCCACAATGACAATGTGGAAAAACTAGATTATTATTATATATTTATTTTATTTATTTATTTATTTTTAGAGTATTCACAGCATTTGCCATGAAGGTTAAAATTGAGCTCAGGTGCATCCTGTTTCCACTGATCATCCTTGAGATGTTTCTGAAGCTTAATGGGAGTCCACCTGGGGTAAATTCAGTTGATTGAACATGATTTGGAAAGACACACATCTGTAAATCTAATCTGGAATCATCTGTAGACCTCTGAGACAGAAGTGTATTGAGGCACAAATCTGGGGAAGGGTACAGAAACATTTCTCCTGCTTTGAAGGTCTAAAAGAGCACAGTGGCCTCCATCATCCATAAATGGAAGAAGCTCACATCCACCAGGACTCTTCCTAGAACTTCCTAGAGCAATTAATGAACCCATTTTCATCAAATTATACGAGGACTGTTAGAAAAGTATCTGACCTTTTTATTTTTTTCAAAAACCATATGGATTTGAATCACGTCTGATTGCATCAGCCAAGCTTGAACGTTCGTGCGCATGCGTGAGTTTTTTCACGCCTGTCGGTTGCGTCATTCGCCTGTGAGCAGGCTTTGTGTGAGCACTGGTCCACCCCTCTCGTCGGATTTGTATTGCGAATAAATGTCTGAACGATTTGGAGCTTTGCTGCATCAATTTTTTCCCAGAAACTGTGAGAGACCTCCAGGTGGACACCGTTCGGAAAATTCAAATGGCTTTGAGGGACACTTTTATGGGGATTACACAGATTAAGGAGTGCTCCAGCTGATTTAAAGACCGCCCACAGCTGCTGAGAGCGCGCCGCGCTCTGAGCGGCGATTGACAGGCTGAAACAACCAGATCATTTCCAACATGAAGGCTTTGTTGATCCGGGACGTCGTCTGACTTACACAAAAATGGCAGGAGACGTGGACATCAGTACTTTTTCGGCACATTCCACTGTTACAGGAGTTTTTTTCATGGAAAGAAAAGTGGATGGATGCGCCACGAGCCGTTCATGGCGTGGCACAAAACCACTTCCGTGTTGGTCTCACAGGACGGCTTTGAGATGGCTTTCAGACGGCTGTCGGTGGGTTTTCAGTCATGTGACTAACCGAGAAATTCTGGATGAGCCTGGACATGCCAGAACATGTCCTGTGAGGCTTCATCATGGCGTTGCTTTGCGCCATGCGGCTCCACACGTCTGTCTCAATGTGCCGAAAAAGTGCTGATGTCCACGTCTTTTCACAATTCCTGTGCTAGTCAGAGGACGTCCCGGATAAAACACAGCATCCAGTTTGGAAATGAATGGCACATTCCACTGTTACAGGAGTTTTTGTCATGGAAAGAGGAGCGGAGGAATTCCGCGCGTCGCGGCGGTGCCGCATGGCGCAAAGCAACGCCTTGATGAAGCCTCACAGGACATGTTCTGGCATGTCCAGGCTCATTCACAATTTCTCGGTTAGTCACACGACTGAAAACCCACCTACAGCCGTCTGAAAGCCATCTCAAAGCCGTCCTGTGAGACCAACACGGAGGTGGTTTTGTGCCGCGCCATGAACGGCTCCGTGGCACATCCATCCATTTTTCTTTCCATGAAAAAAACTCCTGTAACAGTGGAATGTGCCAAAAAAGTACTGATGTCCACGTCTCCTGCCATTTTTGTGTAAGTCAGATGACGTCCCGGATCAACAAAGCCTTCACGTTGAAAATGATCTGGTTGTTTCAGCGGGGTTTCAGCCTGTCGATCGGCGCTCAGAGCGCGGCACGCTCTCAGCAGCTGTGGGCGGTCTTTAAACCGGCTGGAGCACTCCTCAATTTGTGTAATCCCCATAAAATCGTCCCTCAAAGCCATTTGAATTTTCCGAATGGTGTCCACCTGGAGGTCTCTCACAGTTTCTGGGAAAAAATTGATGCAGCAAAGCTGCAAATCGTTCAGACATTTATTCGCAATAAAAATCCGATGAGAGGGGTGGACCAGTGCTCACACAAAGCCTGCTCACAGGCGAATGATGCAACCGACAGGCATGAAAAAACTCACGCATGCGCACGAAGGTTCAAGCTTGGCTGATGCAATCACACATGATTCAAATCCATATGGTTTTTGAAAAAAATAAAAAAGTCGGATACTTTTCTAACAGACCTCGTATATATATATATATATATATATATATATATATATATATTTATGTAAAAAAATTCTCAATGTTTTTTTTTCAAACATCTATGCATTGGGCTAATAAAAAGATCATAAAGCTCTATTGATCAGTTAATCAGTTACACTCCTTTGCAGGTATTGTCAAGTGTAGCAACTCAAGCGGATAGACACACACACCCACACACACACACACTAAAAACAATACTCCCCCTCTGGTAGCGTGAAGTAAAAAAAGTTGGAATGCTAAAACATTTACCATTACGTAATGCTGCCATTTCTCACAGTGCTTAAGACATTTTGACATTGAGGATACCAAATGACGAAACATGTCAGTCGTTATTTTGTCCCTTTCCTCCTGCAAACATATCTGTTGCAACCGTATGGAGTCATCATCATTGCATATTTTTTATTTCCCAACTCTCCACACATTTTCTATTCATTCCAGCAGCTATTCCCACTTCTTTAAAAGCCATGCCTTAGTAATGTGTGCAGAATGTGGTCTTGAATCATGTTGTTGAAAAATTCATGGGTGACAAGCTGTCACAAGATGATTAGCACATTCAGGTGTCTGTTAGCATTTGATTGGCTCAGCACATCTGAATGAATCAGCTTGTGGAATAGCAGTGAGCACTGGAAATCTGCAGGTAATGGATCCCAGAGGAACATGGGTTGAAAACCATTAATCTGAGGGATCAAGGATCACAGGTGTTCAATGTAGGTCTGTGTCTTTTTCCTTGTGTTCACTGAAATTCATCCAGATTCCTTGAATCGTTTAATGATACTGGTGCAGTGCCGCAGGAAGGTTTTTTTTTTTTTTTTTTTTTTTACTTTTATGTGGGGGTATCGCACTTCAAAATAATAAAGAACATGATTCAGTTTGGTGTTGGCATATCAAAATAAAATGATGTTGAATAAAGAAAGATATTAGTTAATACATTTGGCTGCTGTCATTTGATGATTAACTTCACACTGTTCAAGGTTATTATTATTAACTATCTAATTTGGTCAGAGTTGGTGATAGAGTAAGGTAACGTTCCTGAGTGTGTTTTGTAAAGATAACCACAAACTAATTCCATGCTTTCTTAAATTCCAATGAAACATTATATTAGATATTGAATTACAGTGGCCTGCAAAAGTATTCTGCCCCTCGGTATTTCACAAATTTCAATTTGCTTATGACATTTCAAATACAAAAAGTAAATCATGCTTCTCAATATAAAAATTTCTAAAATTATCATCCTTAGACTCAAACTGAAATTAAATCTCTACAACTGAAATTAAATTAATTAAAAATATAAAAGTTAATTGCCAGTTTTCTTCAGACAAGTCGGGGATGGATACATGAACATTTCCAAGTCACTGAATATGTCTTGAACTGTATTTACATCAGTTATGAAGAAATACAAACAGTATGGCACTCTATGGTAAATCTATGTCAAGTAGACAGTTCTCAAAAACTGAGTGACTGTGCAAGAAGGAGAAGAGTGAGGAAAGCCATCAAGACACCCAGACAACCCAGAAGAAGTTACAGGCTACTGTAGCGGTGACTGAAGAAGTTGTGCATAATGCAAGTTTTGCATTTTGCATCGCCGGTTATACAGCTTCATGATGAAGTGGTATGAAGGAGGATTTTCTATCACCAAAATATTAAAATCTAGGTTTGCATCTCAGATGTACCTTCTGGCAAATTGTAGCTGAACTTTCAGGTCTTTTTTGCAAGAAAATATTTTTTTAAGATCTTTAAAAAAAAAAAAAAACTTCATAACAGAGGACTAAGTTGATAATAAGCACTTTTTTATGTCATTCGGGTCTATGTTCTGATTGATATATTATATTATTACTTGAATATAGTATTTCCTATTTTTTTAAAAATCAGTTTGCTTATCAATTATATGAAAATAAAAGGATTCCTATTAAACAGGTTATTGGAAGAGACTCAGACAAAATAAACAGACCATTTAGAATATTTTAAACATAGTAGTACTCCACCTCCTGAATACAGTTTATTTAAACTTGAACTCACAGCAAATATAAGATTTTATTCAACACTGAAACGTTGTACAAATAGTGGGAAATGTGTTGGTGTTAGCAAGAAATGGATTTCAGCTAACATGTCCTCAGTGTTGTCAAGCTAAACTCAATCGCAAGGAACACTGATTGCATGCTTTTCACAGTAAAAGTATTTGCTGGGATGCTGGCATTAAACGTTTTATTGTGAAATGGTGCAAGTAACATGGACTATCTGATGCTGTTTCACTTTGCTACTTGCTATCAGCAAGCCACGCCATCTTGTAAGTACGAATGTTACAATGTTAATCAAAACATAAACGTTTCAAAATAAAGGTTTTGAAGATTAATTCCCAAAGTTTTCATAATAATGAAAATCAAGTGAGGCTGAATGCCGAACGACATGTTCGGGTGGTGATTAAAAAAAAAAAAAATCAGCCTTATCTGCCCCTAAGAACCAATGGCCGCTGAATATGGGCGCTGCGATTTTGAATGGCCACATGTGCCATCCGCTTCATCTGCCATGAGGACCCGGTCGTGGCGATGTCACTTCCGGTTTGCTTCCGTGTCAGAACGTGAACGTCACCTCCAGTTTCTTGGTTTTGTTGGTTTTTTCCAGGTTTTGGCATTGCCAAAACCTCACAGATGGAGTGCTGGTGTCACCGACCGAGTGGCCCCCCCTAAAATCAGTCCCCACTGATGATGCAGATCACGGATTACCACCTCGTGTCTGCTTCAAACTGTACTCCAGTCATCATCTATCTCAGCGACAGATATCTGAAGCTTGTGTATTTTATTATGAAATGCTGAATTTATGTGGAAATGATTGATGTCCAAAAGCTTCAGATATCTGTCGCTGAGATAGATGTTGACTGCAGCGCAGTTTTAAGCAGAAATGATGTGATAAACGGTGAATCGCTGGTGATGTTCAGAAATGAAATGACGCATGTGCATTGAAAGGCAGGGCAGACCGAATTTTAGGGGGGGGGGCATTCAGCCTGCGACAGGGTGATTTCTTTAACTACGGGCACTATTGGCCTTGTAATGTAATTTCCACCACACCATTGCCTTACAATATAAAGCGCCTTGGGGCAACTGTTTGTTGTGATTTGGCACTATATACATGTGCTCTGATGTTATTGTTTATCTCCATAGAAACTACCCAAACAATCTTTCATACAACTGTTTAAAGGGACATTACAGTGTTGTGATGGAAATTACGGCAATAGTGTGGGACAACTACATTTTGTTTAAAAAAAAATCACAACAGTTGTATGACATTGATACCCCAATTATGTTTTGATTATTTTACTGATATTTTATTCAGAGATATTTTAAAACATTAGAAAAAACGTTTCTTTACCATTCATTTTTATCATTGAAGATCAAAAGTCTGGGTGTGGGACAAGCACAAAATGGCAATATTTGCATATAATGATGCTGAAAAAAGGTGAAAAAGTCATCATAGACTACTAGAACAAATTTCTTAACACACTTTCATTGTAAAGACAACTATAAAAGTGTGAAATTTCCCCTTTTTTCTGTTTTTCATACAATATGATCAAAGGACATAATAAGTGCCCGTAGTCTAAGAATCACCCGACAGTGGATGTTTCACTGAGTCAACAGACCAAAAATGCATCTCAGATTTCAAAGTAAGTAGGCATAGTGCCCAAACAATTAAATAAAATAAATAAATAAATAATTCAGCTGGCTGTTAATACCTAGCGGTGCTGTGATATGTTTTGTTTTTATGTGCTTTTTAACTTATTGTATGTGTGTTTTATTTTTGTAAATCTTTGATTTTACTGTAAAGCACTTTTGACACTGGCTTCTGCAAAGTTCTGCAAAGGGCGTTTCCCTTTGTCTGGCGACACCTTGTTCTGTGCTTTCCACGCACACCTGTTTGTAATCTGCAGCTCATCACCTGTCTGTATTTAAGGTTCACTGTTTGCAATAGTCCCTCACCAGATTAATGCACCCAGTGCCTTCGCTTCCAGCTCTGTTCCTTGTTCTGCTAGCCTCCTTGTGTGTATGACCACCTACCTGCCTGTTAACTCGACCATGCCTAAGCCTAATGTTAGTTGTACTTTTGCTCTGGTTGGACTGCCTTTTTGTGTACCGGACCCAGCTTACTGTTTCAGTAAACTGTTTTTACATACAGAGCTTCTTGTCTGAGTCCTGCATTTGTGTCCAGCCATTTCTGACCACCAGACCTGATAATATATTTGGTTCATACTGTTTGCAATGAAAGAGAAGTCAAAGTAAATGTAGTAATCACCACTTTTTTTCATAACATCCCAACATTTTTGAAGGGTTATATTTTCCCCACAACTTTTGGTAAAATACATAAATAATAATAATAAAAAAAATAAAATTGAAGAAATAAATAACAAAAAAATATAATCATCAAGACAACATAAATGGCTAAATATTGTTACTCACAAGTCATGGTTTAGCCAAGCAAAACATGCATTCCAAAAAGAAATCATGGCAGTAAGAAGACGTTGTTTTACCAGAAAACCTTTGTCCTCATTTGTCTAAATAATTTACCTGTAGGCAAAGCTGACACAGTTGATGAGGAAGACCATGATTGCAAGACAGAATACTCCCAGAAGGGCATACATCCCAATTTCCAGGTCTGACAGGCCTCTGTTGTTCTGGGATAGTCACCATGTCCATTCCTGTATCTCTAACTTGTGCTGGGTGCCCACTGTAGTCCCTTGCTTGGTTGGGACCTCCACCCCTGCTGTTGCTGCCGCCACTAGTGCCTTTGCCACCAGATGCACGGTTGGTTACTGTGCTTTTGGTTGTTGTACCAATCTGGTTAAAAGGTAATGAGTACAGGATTAAATTAAACATATGGTATATCAATACAGCTATAGATTCGATCTCTCTCTCTCTCTCTCTCTCTCTCTCTCTCTCTCTCTCTGACACACACACAGGGATGGAAACATCAATTGTTTCACAAAATGGAACTGAACGAACTCCAATGTTAAATAATCCACAACATAATTTACTGTAATTCCAACTGTGACAATGTTTGTGCTACTTTGCAAAGCTTGCTTTTCTGCTACTTTCTAATTATGGAAAATCAATTATCCATTGACAGTGAAATAATTCACAGCTGTTTAACACAACAGCAACAACAACAACTAACCCTTAAACTGATTTCCAATATTTATCCAATGTGATAATACAAAAAGTAAACATTTTAATTTCCACATCCTGCATCAACTTCCTCACCCACCTTCCTCACGGCTCCTTCCTCTCGGTCTGCTGCGGCACTGCTGGATTCCACCCTCCTCCATCCTTTCCCCTTTTGTAATGTGCTCATTGGCACGGTTGTCTGATTCTCCACTCTCCTCCTGTCGACCTCTTCCCATTACTCCCCCAACCTCAGTTTTTGCTCCAAACTTCACTATCACATTTCCAACTCCAGAAGCCAACACACTCTTCCTTTTGGATTTCTGACATGTCTCAGATATAACCATCTCTGCCTGAACCAGGGCTCCCTGTCCCTCACCCTCTGCCACTACGACTGGCCAGTGCTGGTCCTAATTGAATAAGGAGGCAACATGACATGAATAGATATGTTAATAAATATCCATTGGATTAGACTTTGGATATACAGTCGAAACCAAAATGTTGCTGGCAAATAATTCTGAATGCATAGCATACTGGATTTTCAGCCAATGTTTGCATAGATTTAGCTTTACATGACTGGTAAAATGAATTAAGATTATTTAGTCTTGTGCACCTGATTGGTTATGGAGATGATGCTCTCATCCAATGAAATAGCTGAGAGGAGGAAATCTTTGGGATCATAGATGTCAAGTGGTGTCACTGAACCATCACTGTATTGGATCCATGCACTAATCACTGCTTCCTGTAAGAAAGAAAGAAATAATAGTTTTTATACATTCCTTTTTTCTTATCAAAGATGTGTGTGTAATTACAGTAGTGTCTTAGACAAACTGTTATGTAAGGGTCATTCTTTACAGGATTCAATGCCAGATGCGGTCTACTCAATATCCAGAGCAGTCTGGCTTCATGTCCAAAAAGTGGAATGTTGACCACATTCTTGAACTGTGAGTACTCATCAAATGCAAGCATGAATAAGGGCTTCTTATTTGCATGTGTTGATTTTTAACAATTTGCTTGACTTGGTTGTTAAATTTCTTGTTGGAAAATGTGAGAATTTACAAGATCCACAATATGTTGTTGGACATTATAGCTGACCAACACACAGGCGCTCTGAGTGTTCGGTCAAGTAGAGCCAGAGTCTGACTTCTTCACAGTGAATTCTGACATCCATCTGGGATGTGTTATAGTTCTTACTCTGTTCAGTGTTTGCATGCACAGTGTATTGGATAAGGTCATGGAGTCCAGTGACCTGGATGCTTTTGCTGTTTAGGAAAGCCTCACTGACCTTGGCATTGACAACAAATGAGTGATCTTTGTGGTGATCTAAAGATGTTATGGTTGCAGCACTCAAGAAGTTTACAGATGAAAGGGATTGCCGGGGTTTGTGCCTGTGCAGACACTAATGGCCAGACTCCTGGAGTCAGCCATCAGTTGTGTCTGTGTGTGGGGAGAGTGTTGACCTTGTTGAGATTCACTTACCTCAGGAAAGCATTTCTGGGAGGTAACTGGCCAGAAATGTATGCAATACTGCTATATTTACAAGAGGACCATGGTCCAAATTTTTAGACTCCTTGTCTTACTGGTATTACTGCAGGATTATCAGCCCTGGTTGTGAACCAGGGACCTGAGGCCATAAGTAGATACCATTGGGATGAGATCTCTCCAAACAGTGGAATGATTTTGAGTCACTTTGAGTCTAGTGAGGGGTTACTTAACAAGACTTCAATGAACTTTGCTACTTACATTGTGAAGGTTATGACATTATGGTCATGAGGTCTCAGCAAGTGGACAAGGCCAAGGAGACACCCGCTGAGATGGAACACTGGTCTATGCTGGTGGTTGGCAGTTGAAACCCATGTTGTTCTGACCTGACAAACTATCTAATTAAAGGTGAGTAACCCCACTGACTAGTACAAGGTACAAAACATTACATGTATGGTATGCTTGGTATGTGATGGTGTAGTGGTTAAGCGTTGGGGGTTCAGACCAGAGGATCCTCGGTTTAAACCCCAACCTGATGGAAATCATGAAAAGGCCCTTGGTCAAGGTCCTAATCCTCAAGTTGCTCCAGTGTAAAGCCGTGCATGGCAGCATCCTGACATCAGTGTGTGAGTGTGTCTGTGTGAATTGGTGAATGCAAGGCATCAGTGTAAAATGCTTTGAGCATCTGATACAGATGGAAAGCGCTATAACGAGATCTGTTAGAAAAGTATCCAACCTTTTATTTTTGTCCTTTTGACCTTTTGTCCTGTGAGGCTTCAATACGGTGGCGCTTTTGCTGCGCCATCAGCTTCGTGCCGATGATTCGCTGCAACTCTTTTCATGGCAAAATCTTCTGTCACAGTGGATGTGCCGAAAAAGTGCTGATGTCCACCTTTTCCCGCATTTCTCGGATAGTCACACGACGGTCCCACATCACCACAGCGTTCACTTTGGAAATGATCTGGTCATTTCAGCATGGTGATGGCTGCCCGGAGCATGGCGCGCTCTCCACCGTTGTGCGGCCGTCTTTAAACTGGTTGTACCACTCCTTAATCTGTGTGATGCCCATAGGATCGTCACCGAAAGCTGTCTGAATAATCCGAATGGTTTCCACCTGGCTGTCGCCCAGTTTCTGGCAAAATTTGATGCAGTCACGCGGCTCCAGTCGTTCCGCCATTTCCTTGCAAAGAAAAAACGATGAGAGACTCCACCCATCCTCACACAAAGGCTGCTTACAAGCAAATGATGCAACCGACAGGCGTGAAAAAAATCACGCATGCGCACGAAGGTTCAAGGTTGGCTCATGCAAGCACACGTGATTCAAATCCATCAGGTTTTGAAAAAATAAAAAGGTCGGATACTTTTCTAACAGACCTCGTATAGATGCAATCTATTTATGCTTGCTTTGGAAAAATGCACAAAAGAAAAAAAAATCTGCAGGAACTGAAGCACCAAAAAAAACAAAAAAAAAAGGTAAAAAAGGTGATTGTGGATGAAGACACATCATGTACTCCAACTAAAGACACAGACCATCACACTCACATAATCCGATATTTCTGTTGGCAAACCCTTTTGTAGCAGCAGCTTTTCTATACATGAAATTAAATAAATTAAAAGAGCATCTTTTTTTCTACTTGTCTATCGGTGAGATTGCTTCACTAATTTCCCTTGATAAAACCTGCTGCTCTCATCAGAACACAGAAAAGATTGTGTTGGTAACTAAACATGGAAAACCTCCCTACAAAATAATTAAGCTCCAACTCGAGGAACATAAATTATCTGGACTTTCTCCATCTTCACATTAAAAAGTGATTTTCCTTGCTTCTTCATTCATTTTTTCTCATTCCAGCCACACTCCTTTCCTTCTCTCTTCTTTTCCCCCCAGCATAATTTTGTATGTAACTGGGCATGATGCAGATAAAAACTGACATATAGAAGTGCTATAAACTGTAACAAATTACACAATCACGTGTGTACTTTAAACATAATGAGCCACTCCTCATCCAATTAGCCCTTGGATAGAAATTTAATCTGGTATTGTTAGACAAATGAGAAAAGTGAGAGATGAGAGGAAATGTATATGATGGATAGCTTTAGACGCTATGATTAAAATAGCCAAGATGAGTAAGGAAGTGGTTATACTCATAGAAGTAGAGAGATTGAACACCAACTCCTGATCTCGGGGGCTATGGTTGTGCCGCGCATGCACTAGAGGAGTTTGGGTTCTTTACTCCTGGTCTTTGTTCTGCAGCCAGCGCTTCATTCACAGGTATTATAAACTCCAATATTCTGCTGGGAATCGATGATATCAAACATCACAAAATAAGGTTAAAGGTTTTGATCAATTATTCTGAATATTTTACATTTTGTAGCTGCCACGATTATCACTCGCAGAGTCAAGCTGCTCTCAAAATGAAAATGCTTCGTCGGTGCCGCGCTGTTATTGCTGCAAAGGTTTACAAACAACCGTTTAGGTTGAAAGATCAAGATATAACCCACATATCCCACATGTCAGGAACTATTCAGCTAAAATATATCTTATATAGACCTTGCAGTCGATTAGCAACAAGGCATGTTTTAAAAGGCAGATAAAGTTAAGCTTCTTCAGTCAGCTATGGGAAGAGGATCATGCCACCTTTTTATTTATTTTTATTTTTTGTGATTTCTGGTCCAAAACATGAGATTATCTTCTAATCCATTTTTTTCTTGTCCAAAACATGGTGTATATATATATATATATATATATATATATATATATATATATATATATATATATAAACTAAAGTGGTTAATGCGCTTGGTTTCAGTGCAGAAGGTTCTGGGTTCAAATCCCACCCCTGCCACATTTCTCCATGTAAGGTGGAGTTGCATCAGAAAGGGCATCCGGCGTAAAACCTGTGCCAAATCAACTTGCAGATCCACCTTGGATTTGCTGTGGCGACCCCGAGTGCAAACAAGGGAGCAGCCGAAGGGACTTACTTTTTATATATAAACTATACTGTTGTGTGGGCCGCCCGAAGAGGAGGTACTGCTGGCTCACCACCAGAGGGTGCCCTGCCTGTCATCGGGTTTCAGGCACCAGGGGGCGTAGTCGCCTCACAGGAGCCCCAGGAGCCCGGAGCTGACAGCTGTCAGACATTAGCCATCATCATCACTTTCCATAAAAGCCTGGAGGACACACCACAACTCTGCCGAGTTATCAGCTTACCCGTCAGGTAAACCAACTCAGCCGTTCTGTTCTGTACACACACGTTTTTGCAGCAGAGCTTTTTGCAGTCATAACCTTTTTGTACACTTGCAGCTTGTAGCCGAGTTTGTGGAAGTTGGAAGGAGTTGGCGTACCCACTCCTCACTCCTGACTTGATTAAGTGTTACATAAGGCACTGCACGTACTCAGAGTTCCTGTGTTTGGAAGTGGAGGTTTTTTCCCCTCAGGAAGGAAGTGTATTTTTGCTGACTGTTTGCTGGGTGTACACACACCCACCTATAACCTGTGTCTGTTCCTGCCAGCAGTACCGGATCTGACAGCTGGGAGCAGTGGCCACCTGGGGAATCAGGACTTGGCAGCTCCGGTGTATTGCAGGTCTCCGTTGGCGGTGGAACCTCGTGGGTCCCGGCTCTTCTCTGGATAGGCGTCTCTTACCCTCGGGCCTACCCACGCGTCACTTTTGTGTAGATTGATTGACAGACGAAAAGCATATTGGGTTGTTGTGCACATTTGCAGAATAAATTGTTATTTATTATTTATTCGGGCTTCCTATTGGCCGTTCATTTATGCCCCCTGTCGTGGGTCCGTGTACTTCACTTTCCCAACAGGATAACTCAGCCACGTCATGGACTCCGTTCACCACCGATTGAACCACCAATGGAAATGCAAGGTGTGCAGGAGGTGAGTTGGGTGAGCTGCAGCACATCCTCACCAACTTTATGGCTCGGTTAGATCTGTTGACCGAGCAGGATATCCACCTCACCTGCAGGATGGAGGCTTTCACCGCTCAGGTAGAGGCGCGCACGTCAGACGTGGCTGCAGCCACCCCTCCTGCGGGCCTGTTGCTTAATAATGATGATCCAATGGTAGTTCAAAGGTCCCCCCCTTCTCCCGAAGCTTACATTAGCCCCCCGGAACCGTACAGGGTTGTGTCGAAACGTGCGCGGACTTTCTGATGCAGTGCATGCTCGTTTTTTCACAACACCCCATGATGTATGCGTCAGACCACAGCCGGGTGGCTTTTGTGATTAATTTGCTTCAAGGCAAGGCACGCGCCTGGGCTACGGCACTCTGGGAGCAGAACTCACGGCTCCTGTCGACGTACACTGAGTTTATTAGGGAGTTTCAACAGGTGTTTGATCATCCGTACAGAGGCGAATCTGCTTCAACTCAATCCGACAGGGGCGCTGGAGCGCCACTGAGTATTCAGTCGACTTCTGTGTTGTGGCAGTGAGAGCCAGCTGGAATTCAGTAGCGGTCCATGCTGCCTTTATAAGGGGGCTGTCTCTGGCCCTAAAGGAGCACCTGGTGGCGAAGGATCAGCCGCGTGATTTAGACGGGCTTATCGACCTGGTTATACAGTTAGACAACCGATTAGAAGAACGTCGACGGGAGCGAGACGAGGGGCGTGACCAGGCACGCGCCATCCCTCTCCCTTCCGGGTCTGAAGCAGCGCCGTCCTCCCCCCGCTCCAAAGCCAGAGCGTTCCGCGTGACAACAGCTCCCCCTGCTGATGATGTTAGTGACACGAGCAGGGTTGAATTGAGATTGAATGACAGACAAAGGAGGCTGGCACGCGGAGAGTGTTTTTACTGCGGCTCGAGTGAGCATAAGCAGAAAAACTGCCTCAAGCGGTCAAAACGACAACGCCCGTCCTTAGAGACTGGGTTAAGAGTGAGTCATCATACTCACGAGGGAAAAACATGAAAATCCGCACGAGTCCCAGTTATGATCCTCTGAGGGGATTTAACCCTTCATGCCCCAGCACTCATCGACACGGGGTCAGAGGGGAATCTGCTTGATAGCAGATTGGCTAAGGAAGTAGGGCTCCCTCTGGTGGCCCTTCCTTCACCAGTGAAGGTATGGGCACTAGATGGCACCCTTCTTCCATTAATAACACACCAGACACAGTCCTTAACGCTGGTTGTGTCTGGAAACCACAGGGAGGAATTGTGTTTTTTGTAACACCTTCTACCTGCAGAATTATTTTGCGTTATCCATGGATGAGTAAGCACAATCCCCGGATCGATTGGCCGACTGGGGTTGTGGCTCAATGGAGCGAAACCTGCCACCGGGAGTGTTTGATCCTCGGCCCCACCCGGTGCGACTGCTAAAGAGGAGGTCCGTGTTCCCCCCAATCTTACGGTGGTACCGGATGAGTACCATGATCTTGCTGACGTTTTCAGCAAAGATCTGACACTCACCCTTCCCCCGCATCGACCGTATGATTGCGCCATTGATTTGATTCCGGGCGCTGAGTATCCGTCCAGTAGACTGTACAACCTCTCACGCCCTGAGCGCGAATCAATGGAGACCTACATCCGGGACTCTTCAGCTGCTGGGTTAATCCGGAACTCTTCCTCCCCGTTAGGTGCTGGTTTCGTTTTTGTGGGCAAGAAGGACGGCGGACTCAGTCCATGCATTGATTGTAGAGGGCTAAACGAGATTACAGTTCGCAACCGATACCCATTGCCCCTATTAGATTCAGTGTTCACGCCCCTGCATGGAGCCAAAATATTCACAAAGCTGTATCTTCGTAATGCTTAAGAGCTAATATATATATATATATATATATATATATATATATATATATATATATATATATATATATATATTCTCCACTCAGATTGCAATAACCAATCACAGATTAGCCTTTCTGTCCATCATTTACATGTATTTTGGCATGCTTGGCACCAGAAAGTTATGTTAGATCCTAAGGGATCCAAAAAGGCTAGGACCAAAAGTTATATTGGATCGGTTCCCACTGACCAATAGCATTAGAGCTTATTGCCAACAGCTAGCCAATCAGAGTATGGCATACAATTATTCCTGAGATGACATCACTAATGACGTAGCAGAGGTCAGGAACTTGCTGACAGACACTGGTTGAAATAATGGCAACAAACAACAACAGCAGAAAATTGTCTGCCAGTGAGGTTTGCTGAGTTCACAGAGGAGGAACTGGTGTAAATATTGAACTCCAAGGATGCCAAAAACACTAAGAAGGTAGACAAGTATGCTACTGACATTTTAGAAGCATTCATATGCTGTTCACAACAAAATAAATTGATCTAATTTACTTGACTTTTTATTGTTTGCTTAATTTGGGAGGGGGGTGGAGAACATAACAATTGATGGATGGCAAGTTGTCCAACATAGAGAAATATTGGATGAAGAAAAGTTATATTGGACAAGGCGTAGCCGACTCCTTACCATCTGTTATTTGTACAATATATATATTTTTTTAACAGAGTTTATTTATGTTTGAGAGGTGAGTCTCACATTTTTGAGGGGCAAATATGCAGGTATGACTCAAGAAAATATTTTATATTTAGTTGTAACTTGGTGGAACAGCCTCCCTCATCATGTGGTAAATGCTCCAAGTGTCATTACTTCAAAGGAATACTATGATTATTTTACGGTGTTTGATTTTTTATTCATTAACAATTTTATTATAGTGTTTGATTACTTTTTTAAAGGATCTTACTGCGTGGAACCATCAATGCTGAAAGGTACATCCAGGTTTTGGAGCAACACATGCTGCCATCCAAGCAACGGCTTTTTCAGGGACGTCCCTGCTTATTTCAGCAAGACAATGCCAAGCCACATTCTGCACGTGCTACAACAGTGTGGCTTCGTAGTAAAAGAGTGCGGGTACTAGACTGGCCTGCCTGCAGTCCAGAGCTGTCACCCATTGAAAATGTGTGGCGCATTATGAAGCGCAAAATACGACAATGGAGAACCCGGACTGTTGAACAACTGAAGTCATACATCAAGCAAGAATGGGAAAGAATTCCACCTACAAAGCTTCAACAATTAGTGCCCTCAGTTCCTAAATGCTTATTGAGTGTTGTTAGAAGGAAAGGTGATGTAACACAGTGGTAAACATACCACTGTCCCAGCTTTTTTGAAACGTGTTGCAGGCATCCATTTCAAAATGAGCAAATATTTGCACAAAAACAATAATGTTTATTAGTTTCAACATTAAATATCTTGTCTTTGTGGTGTATTCAATTGAATATAGGTTGAAGAGGATTTGCAAATCGTATTCTGTTTTATTTACATTTTACACAATGTCCCAACTTCATTCGAACTGGGGTTGTACACGTTTTATGAATAATTAATGATTACTGACTGTGATTTTCCACCACAGTTGCTGACAGTCTGCATGCTCTTATCAATAATATTAGCAAGTTTTGTCCTGAATACGATTTAAAATCAACAAGAACTTCATTCAAGCTACACTTTGATCATACTTCAAGGGGATAACTTGCTGAAGCCACGGCAGAAAACTCACAAAAACACGCAGAAACTGTCCTTCACAAGTGCATCTGGCATTATTGCTGACAGATGACCAGAAGTGAATTACCCCAACTCTCGCGGACGAGTGGCTGAAATCTCGGGGATGCAAGCTCACAAACAGAACTGAATGGAACGAGATCTTGAGTTGGCATTCCATCTTGCTACTTCTTTGTTATACCTTATAAAATATTGCCATGATGCTGAAATTTATGGTTGTGTATACTGTACTAAATAGATCATTGCACTGTGTACAATCTGACTGGACTAGTTTGTCTAGATGGCCAGAAACCCTTTGCTTATGTGCCTTATGTGTGCAAGTGAACCAATATCCTCTGCTGGGAAATGCTGGCTTGGTCCAAGTGCTTGCTAAATTCTGAGAACATTTCAATTCTAGATTTTTTAGTCAAGCGCCATCACTCTGGTAAAATGGGCCCAACCTGAATGATATGATAATATGTGTATTACCAGCCTATAGCAAGGACTTGTACCAAGTTTCATGAAATTGCTCCTGAAAATGTGAGAGGAGTTGATTTCAGAATGCCTATATCCTTTGTGGGATGGAGGATGGACAGAAGGATGGAAATCACCATGACATTATTCCCCTTCAGGTCTTCGGCCAGTGGGGGATTAAAAAGGATGACTGAATAGGCTGATGTACTGAGGGAATAGTGTTGTGCTGAAGAAGTGATTTTATTTTGATACCACTCCATGCCAGTAGGGGAGGAGCTACTATGGTTTGGCAAGTCACAGTGTCCAAAACAGTGAGGATCAAATTCTTTTTTTATTGGGACACATTTCTTTTAGTTCAGTTAAACTAAAATAGTCTAATTCATTCACCAGTGCCCTGTGCTGTGAACTTCACAGTTAGGTCTCTCATTCACCCATTGTCTTTCAGTAATTCTGGGACTGAATATATACCTTAGTCAATGAATGAACATTTGTTCTGAGCTAATTTGCAGCTCGACTTTTAATTTATTTTCTTCAGTTAGTACAAAAACTGATTTCTCTCATACAACACAATTGTCAAACATGAGTGTAGCACTCAGATTCTGATCATTAACAACGGCCAAATTTTACTAAGGTTGGAATAAACTGAATTTGTCCTTGAAGTGAGAAATTGGAGGATGTTGTTGTTTTTAATGTAGTGTTAAATATTCTTCTACCGGCTGTGGTAAGTGAATGACATAAGATAAAAAAAAATGTATATAGATTTTGGTGGTTGTAAGTACCAAAATAATCTTTGCCCCGGGATGTTGCAGAGTCCTAATTAGAAACTCAGTGGGAGAGATATAGCAGTGATATATTCACAGCGCAGAATTGCCATTTAACTCCCGCAACTACAATATTGTGGCCCATATTACTGCTGAGATGACAGTGCCTCAAGATGTAGCCCACGTGCTGAAGTACATTTCTATGTTTGAGTTTATTTGTGAGGGACATACAAATCCAAATTCTTCGAGATGGCTCAGCTTGTTTGTCATCTGTCTGAAAGTTACATTATCTTAGTCATATATATATATATATATATATATATATATATATCCACAGGATATGTAATCTCACAGAGATATGGCAAATTGGGGACCAAAGTTTGTTCATGTGACTGTGACACTGTGTACACCTCTGTCTATATATATATATATATATATATATATATATATATATATACGAGGTCTATTAGAAAAGTATCCGACCTTATTATTTTTTTCAAAAACCATATGGATTTGAATCACGTGTGATTACATCAGACATGCTTGAACCCTCGTGGGCATGCGAGAGTTTTTTCACGCCTGTCGGTTACGTCATTCGCCTGTGGGCAGTCTTTGAGTGAGGAGTCGTCCACCCGCTCGTCGATTTTTTTCATTGTTTAGGAATGGCTCAGAGACTGTTGCTTTGTTTGATCAAAATTTTTTCAAAACTGTAAGGCACAACTGAGTGGACACCATTCAATAAATTCAGCTGGTTTTCGGTAAAAATTTTAACGGCTGATGAGAGATTTTGGTCTGGTAGTGTCGCTTTAAGGACGGTCCACGGCGCCTGACGGCAATCTGCGCTTCAAGGCGGCAGCGTCTCGCCGTTTCAAGTTGAAAACTTCCACATTTCAGGCTCTGTTGACGCAGTAAGTCCTCAGAGAACAGAGAACTTTCAGAAGAAGTCGGCATGAGGAGTTTATTCGGACATTCCATTGTTACGGTCATTTTGTAATGAAAGAACGTGCGGGCAGAGTCGCATGTCGGGCTGGACCCGACCGCGGGGGGTCGCGGCAGGAAAAACACCTCCGTTGGAAATCTTAACGGGCAAGTTGGAACATGCCCAAGCTGTTAAACAATTTCTCAGTTACTCACTTGTTGAAAGCCATTAAAAGCCGCCTGAATTCTACAAATGGTTTTCAACACGGAGGTGTTTTTCCTGTCGCAGCGCACACAGATTTGCCGAGTCGTCACGGAAACGACTCGGCGAATTTGCGCGTACGTCTTTCATTAAAAAAAATGTCCTTAAACAGTGGAATGTCCGCATAAATTCCTCATGCCGGCCTCTTCTGAATCTTCTCTGTTCTCTCACGATGTCCTGGGTGAATTAAGCCTTAAATTAGGATGTTTTCAGCTCGAAACAGGCCGACGACAGCGCCTGGAAGCTTCTGCAGGACGTCCCGCTCCGTGGGAAGTCCTTACACCGACAGAAACACCCCATAATCTCTCATCAGCCGTTAAACTTTTCACAGAAAACCAGCTTAATTTCTCGAATAGTGTCCACTCGGATATTCCTCACAGGTCCAGAAAAATTTTGATAAAGCAACGCGCGCCGTCTCGAGCAGCGTGTGAAACAAAGGAATTCAGCCGAGAGGGCAGGACCACATCTCACTCAAGGCCTGCCCACAGGGAAATGACGTCACCGACACGCGTGAAAAAACTCACGCATGCGCACGAGGGTTCAAGCATGATTGGTGTAATCGCATGTCATTCAAATCCATATGGTTAAAAAAAAAAATAAAAGGGTCGGTTTATTATCTAAGAGACCTCGTATATATATATAACACCTTGGTTTTGTAATGCTGGATGTTTGTCCAACTTTTGGAGGATGTATAATTCTATCTTAAAATCTGGCACATGAGCCTTGACAAGGCCAAATTTACCCTTTCCTCAAGTAGAGTTGCTGAGAGGCCATGCTGTAACCATGACACCATGCATGACATGTACCCTGAAAAACTGGCAAATCACAGCTTGCAATAACGTTCCTTTTGTGTTGCATAATCAAAACTAATAACCACCATTAAACAAGAATGGCACGTGAGTGTTTCCCCCCCCCCCCCCCCCCCCCCCCGCCCACACACACACACACACACACACACACAGCCCACTATCTAACATTGTCTAGGTGCGGCTGTGGTGGAAAAGGCTCGAATGGTGGCCGGAGTGCAGTGCGATCTCTGTCCAGTGCAATGTGCACATCTGGACAACTGTCATGTCCATAATGGAACTGCTGACACCTGTGGAACACCCACATGGCATATCCAGCATGTCTCGTTGGAGGTGGAATCACTTGCCAGCAGTGTGCCCACACCACCACAGCAGAGATAAAAATAAAAACCCAACTGCGTGTCATAGTGCCAACGTGCCATCCGGCTGGACAGCCACATCATGTGACATGCGATCGCTGATGATCACAGGTGGGTGCACCAAAGCCATCAGATGATTACACCCGCGTTCACCAAGGCCACCATCATGTCACACCTGACCACTGTGTCATCACTACTCATAGCTGGAAAACACATATCGTGCCATAAAGAACATCACCTCTCAACATGCCACCGTGATGCACGTGTTGGTAAAACAGCTCATCGGCCCACTGCACCTCACATGGCATGAGATCGCAATGTCCACATGGTCCATCCATCATGTGACAGCCTAACTGACAGCCTGATTGATAGACCAGTGTGGGCAGCTCATTTGCCCCACATCCTGGAACCACAAGACCATTCATGTGAGCATTTTGCTGCTCTGAACAGGAGGAGTGTCGCCAGCAAGGTGGTTGTCATGTGGCACCTAGCCACTGTGTCATCGCTACTCACAGCAGGAAAACGCATGTCGTGCCGTGAAGGACATCACCTCTCAACATGCCACCGTGATGCACATTTATTCGGCAGGCTCTCATGACATAGTGAAAAATAAAAACACATATTACCTTTGGAACATGTTCAGCTGCACCTCAGTGCACACTGCAGACACCAACAGCCAGGCTGCCCCATGTGAAAATATTTGTCTGATCATGTGAACAACCAGCTGGTGAGGCAAATGTCACATCCACCATGTGAGTTATAGTCTTGTATTGTCTGTTCATTATAACAGGAATTAAATATTTTAACAGACAAAAAGAAATCCATTTGTTTCCTCAATTCCAACATAGACTGTCAAGTCATCAAGCATCAAACATCATTGCCAGTAACATGATTGTCTTACATTTAAACAGTACATCCATCCATCCATGCATCCATCCATCCATCCATTTTCTTCTGCTTCATCAGAGTTCGGATCGCGGAGGCAGCAGCTCAAGCAAAGCCGCAGTACATTCACTGATCTTATAATGATCTGTGCTCATAATTTAGTCATAATTTGGTCCTTACACATTTTCTTTGATTTATGTACATTTGGACAACATTTAACTGCTTCCGCTGATGTGTGAGCGTGATGTGGTATCACACCTCTCATGTGGTCGCACTGTGTTCGTGCATGTGCACACAATCATGCATGAAACCGTTGTGGGATTGTACGGCATCTGTACATGGCTGTCCGGCCATCTGTCCCTCCTGACAGTGGCTGGAATTTTTCGGAGTTTGCCAATTTGGCCTTTGTCTGCCTTTTTTGGCCAGTTTCGCCTCATTTTCCGAACTTCGCGTTGTGTGTGTGAAGGGGCCATAAGATTTATCCCATCCTGTCTATGGCTGATACAGAGTCTCTGATCCATGCATTTGTCTTTTCTAGACTAGACTACTGCAATGTTATAATTTAACTTCCTGCAGTCCGGCATTAGGGGTCTGCAATTGGTTAAAATGCGGCTGCCAGAGTTTTGACAAGAAGCAGAAAGTTTGACCACATTACACTGAATTTGACATCTCGTTACTGGCTTGCTGTTTCTGTGAAGTCGGATTGTAAGAGTCTGTTACTAACCTGTAAAATTATTCACGGATTAACACCTCCCTACACAGCTGACCTAATTACACCCTGAGTACTGGCCGGGCTCTGTGTTTTCAGGGGGCAGGACTACTTTGTGTCCCTCGGGTGAATAAAAAAGTCTGCAGACCACAGAGCTTTCTCTTATCGTGCACCTGTTTTGTGGAATGATCTCCCTGCATCAAACAGTCAGATTCTGTAGAGACTTTCAAGTCCAGACTTAAGACACACTTATTTTCCCTTTTGTATGGCTAGCATACTGGCATAGTATGTTTCTATGCTTTTTACCCTTTTAAATTAATTTTATTAGGAAACAGAGCGGATTCTTTACAGACATTCAAGCCCAGACTCAAGACTAACAGTCTGTTTTTATGTATTCCATACAAGCACACACACGCGCATGTCCGTCAAAACAACAGGATGTGTGCTGCAGCTGTGATGTCCAGAACCAGAGATGTCTCAACAGCTGTGGGCAGCCTGTCAGCACACAGACCAAGATGTCACTCTGTGATCAGATGAGACATACCTCACCTGCGGGGGCGGGGGGGAACCACATGCACAGATGTGTTGTGTGGTGGAGCACGCAAAACACACGCACACATGTGTTGTGGGGGGAAGCCAACACTCTGGCATGCCACATGTGCACTCGGCAACTTCACAGTCGTGGGGCACTTAGACAAATTTCACTACCAGCTCAACAGTGATTGTCTGCTGACTGTTGTCATGTTAATAGTGTGAATGGCCACACATTTTCTAAGTGGCAAACAAGCGGTGTTAGATGTTCATTTGTGTCACCTGGAATTTGGCAGACACCTGCTGGGAGAGGGTTCGATGGGCTCGCACAGCGCACACTCTGTGTTTTAGCTGCTGGTGTGTGCAAATAGTTGTGGCAACATGTGTATGAGGCAGCTACAATTTTACATGTTTTGCCCATGATTCCTGCTTCATGCACACTTTATGTGCAAATCGACCAAATTCGCACCATTTGTGAACGGGCCCTAACCTTAGTATTCTCTCTGCTTCCCTGTCAATTTGCTGCTGGTGAACTCATACCTTAGGTGCAATTTTTCCGGCACAACTGATTCTGCTCTTTGCTCTTTGTTTGTTTGAACCAACTTAAAAAAGTGTTACAATTTGTAAACCTGAATGAATTAAGTTGTTTGAACTTAAGTTTGAAAGTTAAATCAACTCTAACTTTCAAACTTAAGTTCAAACAACTTAATTCATTTAGGTTTTTACAAATTGTAACACTTTTTTAAGTTGGTCCAAACATTTGCTTTTTTCAGTGCAACTGGTGATGGACTGACCATGAGATGCCTCTGCTGAAGCTGACACAGCATACTACAGTATGCTTTTGGTAAGTATTCCATCAATAGACCATTGATGATTTGTTGGATGGATGCTGGCCCTGCACCCCAGGCTGCTGGATGACCCCTCTGCCTACTGCACCAATGACTGCGTGGTCATCTCAATAATGCAATATGTTATTGATGCTATTCTGGTTTTCCTGTTTCTTCAACTTGGTAAAAACCTGGTAATTGTTAGAATGGCCTAAGCAGTGGGTCACCCCTCTGAGTCTGGTCTGCTTGAGGTTTCTTCCGCAACATCATCAGATGGAGTTTTTCCTTACCACTGTCGACTATGTACTTGCTCTAGGGGTTGGTAAGGTTTGATCTTACTCATATGAGGTGCCTTGAGGCAGATTTGTTGTGCTTTGATACTGTATGAATTAAATAAACTGAAATAGAGCTGAAAAGCCTTTTATCTGCATGATTGCTAAGAGTGTTCTTTTCTGGCTACCATGACACCTTTTTCTGACCTGTATGATAAATGTCACTAGTGATGTTTCTAATAAAAGAGCTCTAATAGTTTTGTATATACAAATAGAGCATTACAAAATGATCATTGCTAAATAGTAACTAATTCATTAACTCAAAGAAAATATTGCTAAATGCAGCACTTGGGAAGCTGAGTGAAGAATCAGAGTATGTGTTTGTGATTGTCCTGGATCAAGACTAAGATCCAGGCTTTTAATGGCTTCCTGGACTTGGCCATCAAACATGCATCTGTATGTGGCAAACATTTTGAATGTGTATTATGTGTATGTGTTTTCACTTAGCTAGCCAGTGACATTCATCTCTCTGGGTAGTCTTCCTTTGAGATTGGAAGATGCTTGGGAAGAGTTTATGGAATTAGGACATCACTCAACAGAAGTGTTCAGTGATGCTGACATATTTACAGTACAATGTAGGGCCACGTTTATAGGGCTCCGGTGCATCCTGTTTTTCTGTATTATTTACCACTGCACTACAATCACTGTCTTATGACAGGAGCGTGAAATGGCTAAAATCAACAAGCAGATAAATGTGTGTATTACTGTGAGACTTATATGTTTTCCGTGACCTAAGGCTGCTGATTATGTTTCTTTAGTACTCGGTCTCTTAGGAAAATCCTCAGGTAACACAAAGTAAACACTTGTATATGATTATGTCCATCCAGTACTTGACTTGTAGAACCATAATTTTATAGGGGGCTCTGTTTGTGTGTTTTGCTGTGTATGTAAAAAAACAAAAAACAAACATACAGTATATCTGACCTGTTTGGGCACGTGCAGTAGGTCTGCAGCTGTAGTCGTCAGCTGTATAGCTTGATAATTTCCAGGACTAGCAGTTATACTGAGGGAGAGAGATGCAACCAGCTGGACACCCAAGTCTGTGATGGTGACCTAAAAAGACAAAAAGAACACTGTAGCTGGATACCAAGCTGTAAGCTTTGATCGGCTCAGGTGAAGTCCACCTGAAGCCCGAAGGAAGAAAAAATTGCAGTTCCTTGACTGGCCACTTGAGGCTGGCTCCAAAAGTGAGTAAGTTCCCATTCAATTCATGTTAAAGGATCCAGATTTAGAGCAGAAATAAACATGTTTCCAGCTAGTACATAAAACAGTTTTGGTCTCTATAGGTAGCTCCTCCTCCATGACAACTGTACGGGGGTGAATTTTTTTTCAAACAATTTAGTTCAACACAGTTTAAACCATAAAGTTATGTATAATTCAGGGCATGTTCACTTTTAGTTACAGCTGCTGAGCTGAGTTTTGAATCTCACTGTGTCTTTTAGTCAGAAGCCAGTTGATGCGGCCACTAGCTATTACAGAGTGATACTCATGGAAGTATCACTTTCATGAGCATTTTATGACAAATGCGTGGTATACTGTGACTTTCTGTGGTGAAATGGCCTAACAGATCAACTTAGGCAGGGTTCATCAAAGGCTCATTAAAAGTCTGCTAATGAGTCTTTCATTGGATTCAGGTGTGTTGGAGCAGGGAGACAACTAAGAGTGTCAGGAAGGTGACTCTCGAGGACCGAACTTGGCCACCCCTGAACTAAGGAATCCCTGCTACAATATTTGTTCCCAATGAAATGCTCATCTTATTTATTGCAAGAGGGACTGTATTAACCAACTCCCCACCCCGGGATCCCTCGGGAAAAGGGAAATATGGGAGCTCTTGGTCTACTGCTACCATGACCTGGACCCAGACAAAAGGAACAAAATGAATGAAAGAATTAATTAATTAATTTAATGTTCAATGCTAACAGCATTACCATTTTTACAGCTATCAGTAGACCCTGTCATTAGAACCTGTTAATTCATGATTAATTAGAAAATAAGCGGCTCATAACTTTTAATGTCTACACCAAAGCAAACCATTATGAGAATCACCAAACAATCCCCAACAACACGATTTAATATATGATGGCATTGAGGTTATCCTGTTAGCTTAGCTGGCTCACACTTGAAGATAGGTGCGTGTTCAGGCTTCTTTCATCACATAATGGAGCCACTCACACTCCACCTGTTTATTTATTTATGGGTTCATTGGGATGCAGCCAGAGTCAGCCCTGCCACTGCTGACAACATGGCAGTGCCTAGGTATGGGCTTCATATCGGCTGTTTCAGATGTCTATAAAAATCCTAATGGGGATGTCATGCAGGGTTTGTGTTTGAAACAGACAAGAAAAATGTTCAACACCTCACATACTGCCTATATATTACTGCTCAGTCATAGAACCAGCATTTCACTGGTGGGAACAGTCTGCAATCTACTGAAATAATTCTCTTGTAAGATGCAGATGTAAGCAAATTGGTTACAGTATGGAGTAAATCCAGTGATGCTAAGGAACAAAGTAAGATAAAGACTTTAATAAAGTCTGTGGAGGATGACAGGTAGTTTCAACAGCAGTTCAAAAACATAAAGTAAAACTTACTAAAATGAGTGCAACATTTAAATGCTGCATTATGGATTATGTGGGCGCCAAGTGCTCATTTCACTTGCTTCCCATATAGAAGGTTTGTGGTTCAAGACCACCTGTGTCCAATCTTCATGTAATGTTTAGGTGAGTCAGGAAAGCATTTGGTGTAAACTTTGTGCCAAATGAGCATGCAGATCCATATCAGATCTGCTGTGGCAACCCAGAGCATAAAGTTGAAAGAACATTCTTTCATTCAAATATGTCACAAAGATGAATAACCACTGTATTACTGTCATATGTAGCTTTTACTACCACATCATGGAAAGAAAATGTACTGTATTGTCAATGAGATGACTCCTGATCAACATGTATTATGTCACTGGTACTATGAGATATTTGTTGAGGCCCCCCTTGAGGCCCCCCCCATAGGACAGTCTAGTAAAACAAGTATACACCACAGGCACGTAAATTGTTGTTTTACATTGTTTTATACCTTGTCATCCAACACAGTCACAGTCTTCTCAGCCAGGATTGAGTCAGACAGAGGGGACAGAACCTGCAGTCAGATACAAAAGAAAAGATGTGCTGCTGTAAAGCATAATTTAAATTCAAAGTGCAAGTAGGAGTAATTCAAAATGTGCTGAAAGCTGTTTTTCATCAATTTTTTCTATCTATTTATACTGCATATATATATATATCCAGGTTTCCTTTCTAAGAATATTTCTGTAGAGCTGGTGCGTGTTGTGTCGTTGCATCAACCACACTGTGGAACTGCCCAGGACCTAGGCAGACAGAAAAAGGGTCCATCCTCTCCTCTAAAAACTAACCACTTATCTGCCTCAGCCAGGTGAAATGCAGGCCTCACCTTGGCATATTTCTGCTACTGGGGCGCTCAACACTGAGGCACCTACATACTGGATCATGACCAGAGGAATGTGCTACATGGTAAAAATGCCATTGCTGATGTTCCCTCACAATGTAAGTGGTGCTCCTCATCCAGTTCTCTCCAAGTAATCTTCCTTTTAACACAGGCATTCCAGTCGTACCCTCCAAGGAGACCCTCTAACAAAAAAATTCAGTCATCACCTATATCAACTTAACAGTAGTAGTATCATCAACTACAGTAAGATGGGAAGCACCAAGGACCTGCTGCAGACTTGGATGTTCATTCTGCTGCAAAGCAATCAACATTGCCAAACACCTCTGTCCAAGGACCTCATGATTCTGTCAACTCTTCCCAGGTATCTCTTGATCTCAAAGGCTGAGGACCCAGAGACGTGAGATGTACTGGCACAGGAAGTGAATCTCTCTGCTGGTTTGATGCGTTCAATGCATCCATTGATTCTGTGAATATCGCAGAATCTGTTTTGCATGAAATTCCAAAAATACAAAACTGTGAAAGTTCATTTTTCGTAGTATGACCCTTATAATGCATGAGCTGTATTCTGTAAGAATTGTACAGATCAATTTCACAGAGATGGGACAAAAGGGAAGTCTTATCATGTGGATATCAAAATATCTGATATGAACACACATAGACACATAAAGAAACCGCATGATCAAAATTACACCAACAAATGAGTGAAAAAGTGAGCGAGAGTGGGAAAGACTGGCTTGCTACAAAAGAAAAAAAAAAAACAAGTGAAAGAGAATGACAAATAGATAAGGATAGAAAGAGAGGGAGGGGGACAGACTGACCAAAAAAGTGACTGTGCTGCGTGCAGGACAGCAGACAGTGGTAAAGTCTAGGACAGTCATGTTGTACTGCTTCGTCCAGTGACAGGAGGACAGATAGATCTGATTGGTGTACAAAGAAATCTCTCAGCGAACATGTTGGGATGTCAAACTCAATCTGACTGTTGGCAACGTGACAACATGCGATGACTGACGGCTCTGGGATTGCTCTCCAAGAGAGACAAAGAAAAAGAAGGGGCAAAAGAGAGACCGAGGAAGGAGAGCAGACGAGAGGGATGAGGCAAGATTCACGGCGACCGAGCTGGGGGTGAAATTGAAATGTCAAACTATCAAATGACGGCTGTTGACTTTGGCATCTCCATGAGAATGCTGGGTAAATTCTATCTCCTGTCCCCCAAACCAGAGCACAGCTGCCTGGGTGTTCGCATCTGTGCACGTCCACGTGGATGTGCGTATAGGCTGCAGCCCCTGTGCTGTTGGATGGATGCACGTCTGCTCAGCTATCCCCTAAAATCCCCATAACAGCCCACTGCTGTGCTGCACTGAACCCGCTGCCAAGCCACACACACATTTCAGAGCAGCCATGCACACACACATTATATGTAATCAAACTGAATAAGGCAGTTTAAAGTACATTTGTTTTGTATTTCAGTATGTGTTAGACATGACACATACAGGGATCTATCTTATCAGCAGGTGCAAAAGAAGTAGTACAAAGGGTCCTAATCCTTTTGGGACACATCTCTGTATTCCCTTAATTGAAGACAACTACACGAGGTGCAGTTGTCTGCAATTAAGGGAATGATCACCATCTTGAAGAGTAAAGCATTGGGCTTGAGACCAGGGAATCCTGGGTTCAGCCTGACCGGAAAATCACTAAAGGCCCGTGCTCCCGGTGTGTAGTGAGTACCCTCACATCGGGGTGAATGTGAGGCATTATTGTAAAGCGCTTTGAGCATCTGATGCAGATGGAAAAGCGCTATATAAATGCAGTCCATTTACCATTCATCATGATATGTATTGTATCATGGAACAAGTGTGATAAGTGAATCATTACACCACTTGCATTGATATGTGGTGCACGGTGTGTTGCTTTGCACCAGGTAGAAGACAGAGCACATGGTAGGGAAAGTACCAGTGGGAAGTCCAGGCCAAGTGTGAATGTGGATAGCTATACAACAAATGGGAACGGGGTGCTATTTACATTATTACCATAAGCACTAGAGTTCAAATTACATTGTACTTCACAATATTCATAGACTGTCAACCGCATAGGTTGTCCAGCAGATGATGAATTGATCAACCATGCCAAGATCAGTCTTTTGTTTTCTGAAATATTATAAGTAGCTACAAGAGAACTGATTCAAGGATACTATACATTTATTAAGTGCTTATATGTAAGAGGTTATCAACTTAATGAATGATAACCTGAATAAGAAGTGAGTGAAAATTCAGTTTTCAAAACAAATATATATATATATATATATATATATATATATATATATATACACACACACACAGTGAGCAAAATAAGTATTTGAACACCCTGCAATTTTGCAAATTCTCCCACTTAGAAATCATGGAGGGCTCTGAAATTTTCATCTTACGTGCATGTCCACTGTGAGAGACATAATGTAAAAAAAAAAAAAAAAATCCAGAAATCACAATGTATGATTTTTTAAGAATTTATTTGTATGTTACTGCTGCAAATACGTATTTGAACACCTACCAACCAGCAAGAATTCTGGCTCACACAGACCTGTTAATTTTTCTTTAAGAAGCCCTCTTATTCTGCACTCTTTACCTGTATTAATTGCACCTGTTTGAACTTGTTACCTGTATAAAAGAAACCTGTTCACACACTCAAACACACTCCAACCTGTCCACCATAGCCAAGACCAAAGAGCTGTCTAAGGACACCAGGGACAAAACTGTAGACCTGCAGAAGGCTGGGGTGGACTACAGGACAACAGGCAAGCAGCTTGGTAGAAGACAACAACTGTTATGATTATTTATTAGAATGTGGAAGAAACACAAGATGACTGTCAGTCTCCCTCGGTCTGGGATTCCATGCAAGAGCTCACTTTGTGGGGTAAGGATGATTCTGAGAAAGCTCAGAACTACACAGGAGGACCTGGTCAATGACCTGAACAGAGCTGGGACCACAGTCACAAAGATTACATTAGTAACACATGATGCTGTCATGGTTTAAAATCCTGCAGGGCAGCAAGGTCCCCCTGCTCAAGCCCGCACATGTCCAGGCCCATTTGAAGTTCACCAGTGACCATCTGGATGATCCAGAGGAGGCATGGGAGAATGTCATGTGGTCAGATGAGACCAGAATAGAGCTTTTTGGAATCAACTCCACTTACCATGTTTAGAGGATAAGAACAACCCCAAGAAAACCATCCCAACTGTGAAGCATGGGGGTGGAAACATCATACTCTGGGGGTGCTCTTCTGCAAAGGGGACAGGACGACTGCACCATATTGAAGGGAGGATGGATGGGGTCATGTATTGTCATGTATTGGGTTGAGGAGCGGACCTGCGTCTGACAGAACCCAGCGCTACAAATAACCAGAAAAGCGGTTCCAAAAACAATATATTTATTACACCCGCTGTGCATAAAAAGTGTAAAAACAAAAATAGCGTCCTTCTGGTGGAGTGACTGTTGGCACGCTCTCCAGCGCCCGCAAGGATCAAAGCCCGGCGCTCCTGGACTCACTACCACCGCCAAACACCCCCCAGGTGGACACGACAAACTGACTCTCTGTGAAGCAAAGAAGAGGTGAGGTAAGTCAGCAGTTACAACAATATCTTTCAAAAGACACACGCTATCAGCAACACATTCAGGTCTGTATCTTTTTTAACTTTATGCAAATGAGCAGCTTCTCACAACAGGTAGAGGATCACTTATGCGCACGCCACAGCAGTGAGAAGCAAGCTGCACAATTCTCATCACAATTCAAGTATACTGTGTAACAAAACACCAAGTTACTATCAACAATTAATCAAACACTTAATTACCTTTAATGTGTGCTGACAGCATGTGTCCTCACCCTTCCTTGCTTCACGGGCTCGATGTGTCAAACCCAGGCGCGGTCCTCAGCGTCTCACAAACGAACATCACAAGGTCGAGTTCCCGGCAGTTCTGCTTGAATCACACATGCCTTAAATGCAGAACGCCATCCAATTATCTGCTTCAGCTGAAAGTCTCTAAGGTTGCATATGAGCACCAGTCACAGGTGCTACACATGATGTTGATGAGGGTGAGGATTCTTCAGCCAGCACCTTCTCCACAGACAAATCAGTTCTCATGCCACCTGAAGAGCAAAGAAAAGAAAAGAACACCAAAATATCCAGCCACACCCCCCAACACACAACAGTACCCCCCCATCAACGGGAAGCCTCCCGGCGACCGAACAGACCAGGCCCGAGAACAGCACCTCCCTCCGGGGTCCACGTCAGGAAGCAGACAGCACCACGCTCCTAAGGTCCACCACAGACAGCAGGACAGGCACCGTAGCTGGAAGGCCGGCTGGAATCAACAAAAGCCCCAAACATTCCCCAGTACAATTCAACACACAGAAAAAAACATAAAACCCACCCAAAACCTCCCCAGGGGACCGTCCCATCAAACCCCGGGAAGAAAAGAAAAACTCCTAAACGCAAAAACCCAACACAGCCCCACAAACACAATACAAACGTAAATGCATAAAAGAAAAATAACAAACAACCCCCCCAGAATGACCTGCAGAGCCCAACCCCCCCCAGAAGGCCTTCATCGCCAGTTCCAGGAGGAACAGCCAGAACAATAATCCCACAAAGGTCCCCAGGTGTACATGGAGCAAACGGCGCCCCCCAGAGGACGGTACCATCAACCCCAGGAGGTACACTCCCCACAACCCCGGAACCCCAGACCCGGTCACACTTGGCTAGTTGGCCCCAAGCCAATTCCCCCCCAGAGGACCGTCTCATCAACCCTGGAGGTGGAACCCGGAAGGAAACAGAACAAAATCAAAAATCAACCCCCGGAGGACTACCAAAAACAACCCCGGGGGGATATAAAACGACCGTAAACCCTGTTACCCTCCCCGGCACCCCGGCACCCCGAAAGACCCCGGGTCCCTCCCAGAGCCCCTCGGCGGCTCAACTTTGGCGAACGGCTCAAAACATTAAGCCGGAGAAGGGAACAGGAAAAAACTAACCCAACTCCAACCCCAAGGCGCAGCAGAGAACCGGAAATACGTCCGGTGCCCCAACTCGACCATACCCCAGCCTCTCGGGAGGGGTGGAACTACCGAAATGGCGAACGGCAACAGATCGGCCCACCCCTCCGACTGAGGTAAGTCTCCGCTGCACCACACCCCGGCAACACCAATGACGAACGGTACAAAGGCTCACCGAGGCTGGAGTGGAACCGGGCCCTAACCAAACCAAGAAAAACGCCTCTAACACCACCCCCCTAGGTGCAGAGGTCTTCTGAGAATGCTCAGCGTGACCAACCTGCACCACCCCACAACCCACAAGACAAATGGTCTTGGGGCAAGTGAGGTTGGGGTTAGGGGTGTAGAGAAATAAAAAACAACAAAATAAAACGACCCAACAACCCAAACAGAAAATACCTAAAAACACATAAAAAATTAACAATTAAGTGAGCCCAGGCGGACTTCTAACCGCCTAACAATCACTCCACCAGATACGCCTCTGACTCCCCATACAATTATAACCCCTATTTAAAGAAAACAAAACATTTACCCGTGCTAGATTTATTTATTTATTTTTTTATGTGTGTTATTTTGCCTGTCCCTGAACACTTGGAGACACGTCACCATTATTTCTCTTGACGCTTACATGTCGGGGCAATACAGTAATCTCTGCTCGTCCGAGCTGCATGGGCTCGTCAACAGGAGGAGCCAGAGGTCCCGTCGGAGGAGCTTCAGTGGGGCGAAGAAGAGGTGGCCCAGATCTGGATCGGGGAAAGCCCCGAGACGAAAAAACCCGCTCTGATGGGCGTCCTCTCTTGCGTCCACGCTCCTTCATCCGATCATCTAGACGAATCACCAACGATATTAGCTCATCTAAATTGTTTGGCGCGTCACGGACTGCCGGCTCGTCTTTTAATGACTCATTTAACCCATCTACAAACATTCCTCGTAAAGCTGCGGTGCTCCAACCTGACTGAGCAGAAACCAGAGAACATTGCATCACCACACAAGGCTCCGGACGACAAACAATCGGTTCGGACGCCGAATCTCTGGGTGACGGAGTTATCTGCACTAGTATCGATGATGCCGCAGCTGGAGCAGCAGGAAGCGTCTGTTTGTTTAATTTGGTTTACGAGATGCTGTAATTGCTCCCATATTTTCTCCAAGTGTTCTTGAACTTTTTCGGCAAAAGGAACCGCTTCTGCTGCTGGGTCCATTATGGAATGGCCGGGAACTACTGTTATGTGTTGACGCGGGTTGAGGAGCGGACCTGCGTCTGACAGAACCCAGCGCTACAAATAACCAGAAAAGCGGTTCCAAAAACAATATATTTATTACACCCGCTGTGCATAAAAAGTGTAAAAACAAAAATAGCGTCCTTCTGGTGGAGTGACTGTTGGCACACTCTCCAGCGCCCGCAAGGATCAAAGCCCGGCGCTCCTGGGCTCACTACCACCGCCAAACACCCCCCAGGTGGACACGACAAACTGACTCTCTGTGAAGCAAAGAAGAGGTGAGGTAAGTCAGCAGTTACAACAATATCTTTCAAAAGACACACGCTATCAGCAACACATTCAGGTCTGTATCTTTTTTAACTTTATGCAAATGAGCAGCTTCTCACAACAGGTGGAGGATCACTTATCCGCACGCCACAGCAGTGAGAAGCAAGCTGCACAATTCTCATCACAATTCAAGTATACTGTGTAACAAAACACCAAGTTACTATCAACAATTAATCAAACACTTAATTACCTTTAATGTGTGCTGACAGCATGTGTCCCTCACCCTTCCTTGCTTCATGGGCTCGATGTGTCAAACCCAGGCGCGGTCCTCAGCGTCTCACAAACGAACATCACAAGGTCGAGTTCCCGGCAGTTCTGCTTGAATCACACATGCCTTAAATGCAGAACGCCATCCAATTATCTGCTTCAGCTGAAAGTCTTTAAGGTTGCATGTGAGCACCAGTCACAGGTGCTACACATGATGTTGATGAGGGTGAGGATTCTTCAGCCAGCATCTTCTCCACAGACAAATCAGTTCTCATGCCACCTGAAGAGCAACGAAAAGAAAAGAACACCAAAATATCCAGCCACACCCCCCAACACACAACACACAACACACAACAGAACAACCTCCTTTCCTCAGTAAGAGCATTGAAGATGGGTCATGGCTGGGTCTTCTAGCATGACAATGACCCTGTACGTGGTCAGTAAGAAGCATTTCAAGGTCCTGGAGTGGCCTGGCCAGTCTCCAGATCTGAACTCAATAGAAAATCTTTGGAGGGAGCTGAAACTCCAAACCTGAAAGATTTGGAGAAGATCTGTATGGAAGAGTGGACCAAAATCCCTGCTGGAGTGTGTGCAAACCTGGTGAAAAACGACAGGAAATGTTTGACCTCTGTAATTGCAAACAAAGGCTACTGTACCAAATATTAACACTGATTTTCACAGGTGTTGAAATACTTATTTGCAGCAGTAACATACAAATAAATTATAAAAAAAAAATCATACATTGTGATTTCCAGATTTTTTTTATTAGATTATGTCTCTCACAGTGGACATGCATCTAAGATGAAAATTTCAGACCCCTCCATGATTTCATGGATGAGTCAAATTTTCATGATGGAGCTTTTTTAACTCACTATTCCTATCCTTACTCCTTAATTTCGTGCAGCCATCACGGAATGAATGTAACCGGATTCTTGCTGCCGTGACAAAAATGAGGCGCTTTTCGTCACAATATCACGAACCAATAGATTAATGTATATTTCGTGCTGCTGAAGCACGACTTGCCGTGAGACCAGATGGAAATTACACGGTTTAAATTTTAAAATGGGCTTGTCAAAAAAAAAAAAAACACATGAGAAACTGGAAAAGCATGAGGAAAGCACTTAACACTAACAATTCCTTAATTTTGCAACATTATTGAGTGTTCACAGCCCTATTTGTCAGAGGTAACACAAAGTCACAATCAAGGCATTCTCAAGTCTTGGCAGTGGAAGTCCCAAGACTTGATGACATTTTAACTTCACTTCATTTCTCATACCTTCAAGGCATTACCCATGCCCATTTTTAGTACCAAATTTATATGTGTGTATTTTACTTAATTATTTATGATTTGTCATGTAACATTGACAAGTATCATCAAGATCAGTAGGTTAGTTTTGAGAAATTGAAAAAAAAAATAAAAAGAAAGGGAATGATATGAACCTATCAGCACAGATGTATAATGAGATCTTCCACTTGATGAGACATTGTGAACCACCAGGTTTTGCAGATACCAGCTGATAAGATTTGAAGTAACAAATCAACATCTTATAAACAGAAATGTGTGAAAAAATAATGTCACTGATGCAGCTTAAGCTTGTAGGTGCATGGCATTTGAATAAAAAAAGGATTTTTGACAAACCACCAAAAATCTGTCATTCTAAAGTTATCCACTTGTGATAAATTTAATTTAATTTACGAACCCACAAGAGGTACTTTGTGCCACCATTCACTTGCCATTGTGCACACCTAACCTCACCAGAACTTGGTGTTTTAGCTTTGAGATGATTAAGTTAACATTAACAGTATAAAATGAGAACATACCTGTATGGTGGTGATTCCAAGGTCACGCCCAATCAAGATCCGCCCATCTATCAATCTTGCAATACGAGGATCCTCTACCTGTCGAACATAAAACAGTTGACAATTACTGTATTCATTTCTATTTAATCAGAGCTTCTTTCTAGTTTTTCCTGTGAAGTTTCAGCTTTTAGCCTCCATTAATTCTGTGAAAAGTTTAGTTTCAATTATGCTCGTATGTCACAACTGTGTGCTGATATGAAAAGGCAATGTTCATTGTTCCAAACATGACTTTGTTGAAGATTAGCTGATGTGTGAGTGCATACCCTGGTGTTGTCTTTTACCATATCCACTGTCTTGTGAAACTGTTTTGGGTCTCAATTGAAAACCACTAAGGCAGACCAGTGGTGTGTCTGCAACTTTAAAAATTACCCATCAGTCTGTTGGAGCCAGGAGATACATGGGCATTACCGTGGCTTCATCCATTTGCTTATGTCAAAAGCAATAAGGCACCTGCGTGCTGACACATGCTCAGGAAAATGTCTGGTGTGATCTTCATGCTTCAGTTTCAGTTGGATCTCTTAATCTTTGACACAAAGTCTTTCCATTGGTATCCAATGATTCTCTGGTGAGACAAGGTCCGAAGGTGCAGGTTTTCTTTGCAACCACCCACTCCACCAGGTTATTTCAATGATTAACCAATTCCATCTGCTCAAAGTGATGTTAATCAGTGAAATCACCTGGTGGTGTGAGTGATTGCAAAGAAAGCCTGCACCCTCTCTGCCCTCTCTGGAATGAGTTGAAGACCTCTGGCCTAGGTCATTGGTTTGACCCCAATTCTTACAATCATACCAGCAGTCTGAAGCCTTGGACCTTTGTGCTCTTGCAAACTTATCAGCATTGCCAAAGTTATTAGCATTGCCATTGACCTCACAAATCTAAAAGTGTTTCCCACATATCTTTCAATCTCAGGAAACACATCTGGTGATGTACAAGTCAGTGCCTAGAACAATGAATCTCTCAACAAGTTCAATCCTCACCCAAGTCAGACAAACTGTTGGCAGTTGAGTCTAGTTTGTCAGTGGAAACCTTGATCTTACTCTTCATCTGGGACACTCACAATCCGAGTGTCTAGAATGCCTAGAACAATGAATCTCTCAACAAGTTCAATACTCGCACTCGCCCAAGTCAGACAAACTGTTGGCAGTTGAGTCTAGAACACTCACAATCCAAGACAGTGACTCCTCACCCAGCTTCTTGAGTACTGCAAACAGCGTATCCACAGATTCCATGAAGATCAAGGCATTGATCATAAAGTAAAAGTCAGTGAACCTTACCTTACCAATAAATACACACAACTCACTGGACTCCACAACCTTACTCAACATCTAGTGCATGCAAGCAGAGTCAGGGCCATATTGCCATGATGGATTGACTCCAAACTTCACTTGGTGATGCCCATGATTTTCCCTAACATATTTGTGTTCCTGCACATCCACAATACTAACTGGGTAATTATTTAACCACAGTATAATAAACATTACTGTAATTTCTGAGGCATTTTTTTTCTGTGTGCATATAGACAATACAAGTGTTTGAGTTTACATGTGCAAATGCATATATATATACCTTTAGCTGATCTAAGACTAAGTGAGTGATATCGGCTTGCCAATCTGCTCCCAACATGTAGACCATCTCTCTTCCAGGGTCAGAAGGTTCTGTGACGAAATGGGTCAGAACCCGCACCAATGCATATTGGTACTGAAATAAATTAATACCCACACACACTTGTTAACACTGAAGAATACACTGACTTTTATTCAACTGTAAAAGCTTGTGTGATAACCAAGAAAAGAATAGTACACAATTATTTTGCACATTTCCATGTGTAGTACGTCGTCACTACCAAAAAACAATCTGACAGACATGATTATATAGTATGTAGTAGAACAGCAGTATTAACCCGTTTATGCTCAGATTTTCTTTTTTTTTTATAGGTGGAAAAAGTTGCATTAGTACAACCCCAATTCCAATGAAGTTGGGATGTTGTGTAAAATGTAAATTAAAACAAAATACAATGATTTGCAAATCTTCTTTAACCTATATTCAATTGAATACACCACAAATACAAGATATTTAATGTTCAAACTGATAAACTTTATTGTTTTTGTGCAAATATTTGCTCATTTTGACATGGATGCCTGCAACACGTTTCAAAAAAGCTGGGACAGTGGTATGTTTACCACTGTGTTACATCACCTTTCCTTCTAACAACACTCAATAAGCGTCTGGGAACCGAGGACACAAATTGTGAGTGTCATGACTGGGTATAAAAAGAGCATCCCCAAAAAGTTCAGCTGTTCACAAGCAAAAATGGGGTGAGGATCACCACTTTGTGAACAATTGCGTGAAAAAATAGTCCAACAGTTTAAGAACAATGTTTCTCAATGTTCAATTACAAGGAATTTAGGGATTCCATCATCTACAGTCCATAATATAATCAGAAGATTCAGAGAATCTGGACAACTTTCTACACATAAGCTTTCTACAAGTGCAAGTTAAAAGTCTACCATGCAAAGAGAAAGCCATACATCAACAACATACAGAAATGCCGCCCGAGCACATTTGAAATGGACAGACACAAAGTGGGAAAGTATGCTGTGCTCTGATGAGTTCATATTTCCAATTGTTTTTGGAAATCATGGATGTTGTGTCCTCCGGACAAAAGAGAAAAAGGACCATCCAGATTTTTACCAGCGCAAAGTTCAAAAGCTAGCATTTGTGATGGTATGGGGTATGGTATGGGGGTGTGTTAGTGCCCATGCCATGGGCACTAACACATATGCGATGGCACCATTAATGCTGAAAGGTACATCCAGGTTTTGGAGCGACACATGCTGCCATCCAAGCGTATTTTTCAGGGATATCCCTGCTTATTTCAGAAAGACAATGCCAAGCCACATTCTGCACATGTTACAACAGCGTGGCTTCGTAGTAAAAGAGTGCGGGTACTAGACTGGCCTGCCTGCAGTCCAGACCTGTCACCTATTGAAAATGTGTGGTGCATTATGAAGCGCAAAATACGACAACGGACACCCCGGACTGTTGAACAACTGAAGTCATACATTAAGCAAGAATGCGAAAGAATTCCATCTACAAAGCTTCAACAATTAGTGTGCTCAGTTTCCAAATGTTTATTGAATGTTGTTAGAGGGAAAGGTGATGTAACACAGTGGTAAACATAACACTGTCCCAGCTTTTTTGAAACGTGTTGTAGGCATCCATTTCAAAATGAGCAAATATTTGCACAAAACAATAAAGTTTTCAGTTTGAACATTAAATATCTTGTCTTTGTGGTGTATTCAATTGAATATAGGTTGAAGAGGATTTGCAAATCATTGTATTCTGTTTTTATTTACATTTTACACAACGTCCCAACTTCACTGAAATAGGGGTTGTACCTTTGAGATTTTTTTATTGTGAGTAGAAAATGACAGTGATACACTTCGGCAACAGTTGTTGCCAGTGGGGCAAAATGGGTTAATTATCTTTACAGTCTATTTCAGCCATTAAGAAATAAATGGTGTCTGATATGAAAAGCAATTACATGATACCTGTAGGGTGCAGCCTTTGCCCTTCTTCTCGTCATCGTCATCATCTTCACTGTCTCTGGTAGGTCTGATATGAGAATAGGTAGGACATGAATTGGAGATAAACAGATGAGAACTGGAGACTGAGAGAGAATTAAAATAATGGTAATTAAAATACCATGTTATAGACAAATCTGGCTAACCAATAATATGTTCCCTGGGGTACATACACATGGTTTAACAGAAAAAAAAAACCCCTATGCCATTTGTGTATTTTTGATGAATTTTTCACTCCTATGGAGTATGTACGCAGAGTTCAGTGAGCAAAAGTCCTTTCACATATTTGTTCACTCCACCCAATCAACCAGCTGATTTTAATGAGGGAATCAGTGAAATCATGTATTTGAGGTGCACTGGTAGAAGCAGTACATGATAGCACATTTACTCAGTGAAGTTGTGGTTTTCCACCTCTGCATGCATGTATGTATGTTTGTATATACGTATGTATTATCATGATCAGAAAAGTTTGTGTATTTTTTTTAATTTACTGATTGAGTTGGTTTTCCAAACAGTTATAAAACCTATCTTGATCAAGATGCAAAATGTCAGTAGAACATCAATGACAACTTTAATTAGTATTGTATTGTAGTTGTATTGCTATTGTATTGCATTGTATATATTATCTGTGTGATCGCATTCTGTTTTCACACTGCCATTCTGAAACTAATAAGCAAACAAGGATCTCAATTCTACACCTGTGATATGGCACCTGTGGGCCCATACACACATAAAGATGGAGAATTGCCTCTTTACCCAATAAACACATCCTTGCAGTGTAAGAAGCAGATGATATTACAAGAATCCTGTTCGTATTTGGCAGTATCCCCATCGCACATGTCTGAGAATGTGTCCTAAGTAGCACTTTTGCTTCCCTCTGAGACACTCGTTTGGGGAGATAGAGGTATGTTGTGTTATTTGTGTGTATGTGTGCATACTTATTGTGGCTATGTGAGCAGAAATTGGCCAAATCAAAAAAATAGGCTCCACAAAACAGAATGGATTGATAGCAAGATGGGGCATGGAAACAAAGCAGAACACACACACACACACACACACACACACACACACACACACACACACACACACACACACACACACACACACACACACACACACACACACACACACAACCAAAGAAGGAGAAGGGCCTTTATTGTCATTGCACATACATATGTCCAACAAAAAAAAAAAACTGTCCTCTGCATTTAACTCATCCTAATTACACTTATACACAATCCAGCCACAGTCTGTCACCCAGGGACGAGCTCCACATGTAGAGACACTGCATTCGTCAGGGGCAGGAAAAAGAGCAGACCCTAAATAAGCATGGTTTTTATTTTTGATTGTGGGACGAACCTGGAGTGCCCGAAGGAAACCCACACAGACCCGGGGAGGACATACAAACTCCACACAGAAAGTTGGAAAGCGAATTCTTGGCCTTCTTGTTGTGATGCATTAGTGCTAACCACAATGCCACCTTGCCGTTCTGACATGGTGACAGGGTGCATATGCATGCAGTCGTCGATCAGCTTGTGTTTCGACTTTGGCAGTTGCTCAGTGTGCACTAAAGTGTGACACTTTATCATCCCCTATTCACTCATTCATTTGCTGCTGCGTATCCTTTTCATGGTGGCAGTAGACCAAGTAGCTCAACCTGCACATCCCTATCTTCAGCCATAACTCATCCTGGGGGATCCTGAGGTGTTCCCAAGCCATCGTGGGAATATAATCCCTCCAGTGTATACTGGATCTTCCCTGCGTCTCACCCTGTTGAACGTGCCTGAACAACTTCCCTAGGGTAACAACCAGGGGGCATCCTCACCAGATGCCTGGACCATCTGAGCAGGCTCCTTTAGATGCGATCAAACAGTGGCTCAACTCCGAGTCCCTCCTGTCTTGTTGTGTACCTCTGAATTTAGTTTCTATAGTCTATGTCTATGTCTGTTACACAGTTTGACGGTGTCCAATAAATCACTACATCAGATATCTGGCTCAAAATCACTTCTCAGAAATTACTTGTTGCATAATATAATCCTTCATTTTCTCATGGTCCCCCTGTTTGTCTGTTTATCCAACCATCTCAATGTCTACGGGTGTAGGCCTACTTTATGTACCTAGGTATAAGAAGAACTCAGTGGGGTGTACAGTCTTTGCATAGTGTGCACTAATTTTGCAGTGTCCTGGGTGACTGCTCAAGGGGAGTTTGGTAGGGTTAGACCATACACGTGTGAAGTGCCTTGAGGTAGATTTTTTGTGATTTGGCACTATACAGTGGCGTAGCAACATCAGCATGGGCCCCAGTGCAAGATATAATGATGGGCCCTTGTAGTTATTAGGAGTACGTGCACAATCACGCACATGCATGTACCCACACAATGAGGTCTATATAGATTTTTTTCTGTAACTTCCAATACATTTTTGGGTGGTTTTTTGTTTTATCTTTATCAGCAGGGGTGCTAGCCAAGTGGTTAATGCGCTTGGTTTCAGTGCGGAAGGTTCCAGGTTCAAATCCCACCCCTGCCACATTTCTCTATGTAAGGGCCCTGTCCCACTGGCGTTTAGGAGGATTTGCACATGAAATGAGGAGACAACAGCTGAGCGTCCGCAACAAAGGTGGGCGGAAATGACAAATGTGGGAGGATCAGCGAATACATGAGGAGGAAAAGCGGATATAACAGGGAACAGAAGCGAAGGCGACCGCGGAGGCGCCCCATGAGGGGCACAGCGGCCGTGATGCACTCGCTCCTTCCGTGCCCACTCTGTCTGAATGCACGACATACCATTTGTGACTGTGATGTGGCTGTGTTGGGCATGCGTCATATCTGTTTTGCACGCTGTCCTGGTCCGCCGCCAAGCCGTGCCAGCCCGTCGGTTGCGGATAAGATGCGGGTGACAGGGGATATGCGGCGCGTTGGTTGTGTATGTCCTGCGTATGTCTTCAGTATGTGTTCAGGCAGTGATGCGGATCAGCAGGATTTTTGAGCCGCTCAAAAAATCCTGACATGCGTGCCTCTGCGGATGATCACGGACGTGTTCGGATTGTGGCCGACTCATATAGGAATGTTACACGGTTATTGCGGTTGTTTGGCCAATGTGGGCCACTTTTGTGTGCATTCCATCCGCAAATCCTCCTAAACGCCAGTGAGACAGGGCCCTAATGTGGAGTTGCGTCAGGAAGGGCATCCGGCGTAAAACCTGTGCCAATTCAACATGCAGATCCACCTTGGATTTGCTGTGGCGACCCTGTGTGCAAACAAGGGAGCAGCCGAAGGGACTTACTATTGTTTTATCTTTATCAAAGATAACTTTTCAGTTATCTGATTATCTGTTATCGAAGTTAATTTTTTGGTTATCTGTGCCCACCACTGCTCATCATGCATCAGACAGCAGGGGAGTAGCTGTCTATTTCATGTTGGTGCTGAAATGACTACAAAAATCATTTTTCTTGCAAAGAGTGCACCCAAACATGATAAACCTTAAGCAACAAGAGTTGATAATAAAATTAAGCCTATAGCATGATAAGACAGAAGAGAGGTATTGATGTTTTTTTTTTTTACACTTTATTTAAAGCTCTTCCAACCAAACACCTTCACAGTTGCATGAATTTGATCCCTGCACTGGCACGCAATCTGGCACGCCAATGAGTAAACTTGTCATAAACTGTGCATGAACTGTGCGCAGCTGCATTCCAGTGTGCAAAGAAAATTGTGAAATGTTCAAAACGTCTGGCATGCAATAATTTCGTGAACTTGTCATAAACATTGCGCAACAAATTTAAAAACACTGCATGTCACTGTGTGTTGTTCTGCACAGCGCATCTGAAATTTTAATTGAGATTATGGTGAGATGTTGCATCGATAATAAACATAACTTTACAGAAACATTATCTAACTCATAAGAAAGAATGAAAATTCAATAGTTTTGCCAAATCAGTACAATATAAATAGTTACCCTTGAGACAAGATTCCAAATGTTCTCCACCACATGACGTGCATGAGACAACCTGCAGCTGTACAGAATTTCTTTGTGATTCTGGGTGCACTGAGAGAATGATTTTATCAGCAAAGTTCTGAGAGAAAATGTGTCATCAGCTACAAAATTATTATTTTAAATGGCAAATGGGCTGCATTTATATAACGCTTTTCCATCTGCATCAGACACTCAAAGCGCTTTACAAATAATGCCTCACATTCACCCCGATGTGAAGGTGCTGCCATACAAGGTGCTCACTACACACCAGGAGCAATAGGGGATTAAAGACCTGGCCCATGAGCCCTTAGTGATTTTCCAGTCAAGGATCTTCTGGTCTCAAGCTCAACACCTTAAGCACTAGATCAGCACCCCCCCCCCCCCCCCTTTTATTTTACATAGCATGGCATCCAGAGGGACAATGTGGGACACATTGTCAAGACAAATTGCACGGCAGTGAGGGGTTTAAATTCGTGCAAGTGTCAAGGTCCGTTTAAAACACAGACCTCTTGTGAAACTGGTGCACAGTGGTGTTCAAACAGGGAAGGGGCATGCAATCCACCACAGTCAAATTATTATAAGATACCCCAAGTTCCATAAAAAATGCCTCAGTGGAAAGGCATCTTGTGAGCCTCGTGCTGGGCAAAATCCTCGATAACATCCCCAATGTCCAACTCCTTGGCTTTTCAGTTTTCAACAGGGGCACCACAGTGGACAGTCCAGTCCCCCTTCCTGTTCACACTCTACACCTCAGACATAAGGCTCTGGTCACAGTCCAGCCACCTCCAGAGGTTTTTGGATGACTTTCCCACTGTGGGCTGCATCAGCAATGACCAGGGTGCTGAGTACAGGAGTGTGGTGGACAGGATTGTAGAGTGGTGTGGACTCAACCACCTGCAGCTCAACATATGTAAGATGAAGGAGCTGGTGGTGGCCTTCAGAAGATGGAAAACCTGTCCAAACCCAGTTACCATTAATGGAACTGAGGTGGACATTGTGGACTACTACAAGTGCCTGGGTGTCCACATAGACAACAAACTGGACTGGACTATAAACAAGCCTTTATTGTCATTGTAATTTACATTGCAACGAGATTCGAGTGCAACTCCAAAAGTGATTTTCTGAGGTGTGAGTAATTGTTAGCCAAATAAAAGATAATGAAATTTAACAACATAAATTATTTAAATATATGTACAACTAAAATAAAATGTTGACAAAGAGTAAATGTAAAACGAGAATTATGTACAACTGTGGAATAATATTGCACGGGAAAATATTGCATAAGACTACAAATATTGCACAAGAACTTTGAAAAGTGTAGATTAATGTTGTTTGTTATTACCTCCGCCAAGGAGGTTATGTTTTCGGTCACGTTTGTTTGTTTGTCTGTCTGTCAGCAGGATAACTCAAAATGTTTTGAATGGATTTTGATGACATTTTGTGGAGTGGTTGGAAATGACAAGAGGAACAAGTGATTAAATTTTAGTGGTGATCCGGATCACGATCCGGATCCCGATGCTAATGCATTAGCATGTCTGTGGCATTTTCAATGTTAAAAGTTAGCATTAAGCAGTTGCAGCTGTCATCACGTTCAGGTGCATTTGTTTTCAAATTGTAATATTTCTTACATTTATTTTTGTTTATATATTAATAATCTAATGATTATTATATACAATTTTAGAGAAAGAGACAAAAAGAAATAGATCACTGTGCCAAGGAGGGAATCTCTTTAGGGTCAGTGACCCTATGGCCTTGTTCAGAGAAGTGTTTCATAAATGTTAAAAAATTAATATATTTGCAGTTTAGTTGAATAATAAATTGAATTTTGTCTCATTTGTTTTTGTCTATAAGCACGTGCAATATCAATATCAGTGCTCAGATGACAGTAGCTTCTGGAAAAGGTGGAAGTTGCAATAAACTGTGATGCCAAGTGCTAAGGATACATGCTGTCCAGTCACAGCAGATGAAACTTTTTTACTACTGAGCAAACATCATTGTTAGACTTTTTTAGGTTCAATGATTCCACGGCGTGTAGATGTTATGGCGTCAGTGACCCCATGTCCTTGGCAGAGGTTTGCACTCTCTGAGTGCTTCTAGTTGTTCAGTGCAGTGATTGCTCTGGGGAGAAAGCTGTCCCCGAGTCTGTTTACCATAGTTTTGATTGACCTATAACATCGGCCCGAGGGTAGTAGGTCAAACAGGTGGTTGCTGGGGTGGGATGTGTCTTTGATGATGCTGGCAGCTCTGCTGAGGTAGCGAGAGCTGGCAATGTCCTCCAGGCTGGGCAGAGAGCAGCCAGTGATCTTCTGGGCTGTGTTGATCACGCTCTGCAGCGCTTTCCTGTCTGCTGCTGCTGCTGCTGAGCAAGAACCACACTGTAATGCAGTATGCCAGGAAGCTCTCGATGGTGGCTCTGTGGAACAACACCAGCAGCTTTTCCTCCAGATTGTTCCTCCTGAGCACCCTCGGGAAGTGGAGTTGCTGCTGGGCTTTCTTCACCACCACTGTGGTTTTCAGTCCAGGAGAGGCTGTCAGAGAGCTGTACTCCGAGGAACCTGATGGAGCTGACCATTTCCACTCAGTCCCCATGGATGTAAAGCAGGGCTGGGTTAGCCCTGCTCTTCCTGAAGTCCAGGATTATTTCAAGGCGCTCAGTCCTGGGGGTGAGCTGGAGTCTGTGGTGCAGGTGTCAGAGAGGAGGATGCTGAGGAAGCTGCTCAGCATTCTGGACAACACCTCCCACTCCCTGCATGCCTCACTGACGCCCTGTCAGAACACCTTCAATCACAGACTGAGGTGCACCACAGAACGCCACAGGAGGTCTTTCCTACATGTGGCAATCAGACTGCATAATTTCTCCCCCTTCTGCAGGATGAATACATAACAAACAGAGTTATTCAGAGTTATGTCCAATGCCACACCTCTTGTGCAATATATCTTCCAAAAATTTTGCATAAGTCTGTTGTACTTATTACAAAAATGATTGATTTCTATTTAATACTAACACTTTCTGTAATTGTGTATTTAACCATTTACTGTTTCAGTATTCTGGCAAAATGATTTCCTTTGGGATAAATAAAGTTCCTCTTTATCTTTATCTTTAGCTAAGCCACTCAGCTGCTCCCGCCCCATGGAGCTCCTCAGGTATGTCTTGATCATGAGCTAATGCCAGTTTTAGAAAATCAGAAAGTGTCTAATTTAGTCATCTCTTCTCTTGTTTCTTTTCTGTCCTTACTGTTATAACTGCCGGATTTATGTTTGTAGGAAGACATTTTTTCTGCAAGGTCTTTGGTGTCACTAGTTGTCATGAATCTAGCTAAATCATTGGTTGACATGGAGGCATATATTTTACCCAGCATTCATCACTGCATAGCATCTTATGAAATACCTCAAGAGATATTACATTATTCTTTTAACTGAATAATCTTTATTGTAAATGTATCCTATTATTCATTAAAAACACACCATGTTGAAATATATTGCACTTAATTATTTCACCAATTGGGGAACCATGACAGAGATAGGTTTGCTTCAAGGCTATAAGGTAATGAATCAGCTGTGTAATGCGTGTACTTTTATGCATGCTGTGCTTGTCACTGTGACAGTGTAAATTAGTTCAGACAAATTTCCTTGTATGTCCTCGGTCTCTGTTTGTGCCAGGCCCCAGTGTGACGGCGCATGCTGCACTGTTTATCCCTACATCACTGACACTACATAAATAAAATAAATGGAATTGAACTGAAATTGCAGTACAGACTGCACAACAAAATCAGAAAGGCTGCTTTCATGGAATCTTGAATGTGTATCTGGTTTGTTTTGACTGTGCCATTCAATGAGCACTATCACAAATTCACACATGCAATGGCAGATATAAACAGAGCCTCCCACCCCCCAAAACACACAACGAAATCTTGCAGCTGCATCTTGCACCTTCTCAGCACATATGCACTGGATCATACATCGAGAAATGTGCCACATGGCCTAAATTCCGACGCTGACGCTCCCTCACAATGCATGTGATCCTCTTCATCTTAATATCCTTAAGTAATCAATTCAGTTTAGTTATAGTGTGCCAAATCACAGTTGGAACAATCTGCAACCACTCATTTGGCACACAGTCATTTCAGTGGTACCAAAGGATCTTCTGAAGAGATCTGGTACCAAACACATCCAGTCTTCACCTTAACCAAAGGTTGGCATCCAAGTCTCACAACTCAACAGTAGGACAGGAGGCACCAAGACCCTAAAGATTGGATCTTCATTCTCCTACTAAGATATTTGTGCAGTTGAACTGAGAAATACAATACTGACTCCAGTCCAGCTGGGGGGTGATAGAGTTGGAGACCTCTGTGACACAATATGAGTGGGGAGAGGAAGAAAACCGCTCTGAGTGAGAGCAGCAGGTAATTAGTGGATTTTTATGACCTGTTTGCACCATTCATTCACTGACACACAGAGCCAAGGGAGTCAGAAGAAACAGCTCAAGGATTCAATGGAAGATGCTACTGGTATGATTTGCATTTGTATGATTGACATTAAAGAAATCACGAGCGTGTTGCCCATTGGGATCCACAGGCTTTTGATTGGGTAATGTTTAAAAAGTTAGTAGTTGACATTTTTCAAAGGTGGTAATAAGTGATGCAAAGTTTCTATGAGTTGGAATAGTGTGAGTCCAAAATGTTTTTATAACCTTAGACCTCAACAGCTTTTAAAAGAACTCAACCCTTTTGTTTAGTGTTAATTATGTAAACTTTGAATGTTAATTTACTGTCTTAATGTATTTATAAATTGCTTATGTTCTTGTTATCATATACACATTATTATTATTATTATTATTATTATTATTATTATTATTATTATTATTATTATTATTATTATTTTATTTTATTATTATGTCTATTTTGTCATTTGATTTTAAATGGACCACAATGGAAATAAGTGTTCTCACTTACTTGTGTCATCCATGTATTTTAAATCTATTTACAATATTATGTACTTTTATCGAACTTACTAAATAAAATCAGGCACACATGCACGCATGCACTCATGGTTTTAATATAAAGATGATTTACTACCCCTTGCTTGAATGGTGTGTGAGTCCAGAATGTAATTAGCAACATCCATTGTTCTGTGTTGTCAGCTAATATTCGTATTTTCTACCAATAAAATAGTCCTATCAATGTACCATTTTGGTTGCATTCATCCTTAACCAAAAATACATAAGCATACAAAATGGCAAATGTCAGCTCTCCCCTGTTTGTCCATGATCACAGTTACATGCACGCGCACACACACAGAGCTTTTTGTCTTTCCTCTATTCTGCCACAAGCAGGTGCTTTTATTTTTACACTCCAACAAACAGAGACAGTGGCGGAAGAGATCAAATGCATGACTTTTTCACGCATCATAACAGCAACATGACACTTTCAGTCATGGTACCAACAACATGACACTTAACTCAGTCATGGTAATGGCAGCATTACATTTAATTAAACTGACTAAACTAATTGAATGGCAAAAACACAACAAATCAGTAGCAGTAATAACACTGTTTATCTAACATATTTTCGCAGTGTTCATCCCTGATCCAAAATACTTCAGTTTACAGAGAAATGTCAGCTCTCCCAACTCTCTCCGTGATTGAAGCCACACACACACACACACACACACACACACACACACACACACACACACACACACACACACACACACACACACACACACTTACAGAGGCCACTTGGCTATTATAATATAGATGTTGCTGACAGCAGGTTAAGTCAGTTTCATTCACGTTAAATGTCAGCAATAATGATGATAATGCTGTCTGACTCCAGATAACTATTAATGAGGAAATATGGTTGTTGTGCTTTTCTTTTTTTCTGGAAGTTATCAACCTATTCAATAATACTAACAATAATTATAATAATAATAATTCAATAATAACCTATTCAACCTCTTCAAGAATGCAACTGCAGAAAAGAATGAGTTATCCCGAAAGTCTGTTCATGTGAAACCAAGTATTTTTTAAGTTTGGGTAGGAGCTGTGTGAGATCAGACATAACTTGGGCAGCATGGTGGCTTAGTGGTTAACAAGACAGCAAGAAGGTCATGGGTTCAATTCCCACCCGTGGCCTTTCTGTGTGGGGTTTGCATTTCCCCCCCATGTTTGTGTCGGTTTCCTCTGGGTGCTCCATGATGACATGAAGCCGGGACAGCATGCGGCGATTAGAATCCTCCCACCGAAAATAAAAACATTACTTCCATGTGATACTCCAGCCATCACGGTGGTCCTGAAGTTGGCAAACAAGAAAAAAGAAATTTCCCTGGAAAGGCACTCCGTCTGAGGGACTGCATGGCCCAATGTCAGCAAACTTTGGGCGCTTAGTGGCCCATGCAGTGTTATGCATACACACACACAGAGCTGAGTGATAATTACAGCCCCGTGCCATATGTCATTATGTTCACCATTATAAACAAGCAAACAAAAAAGTGTGAATGTTAAACTCAGAATTTTAGGCCCTCTTCACACATAGTGTGAATATGTACAACTCAGGGCCACTCACGACAAAACAGCTCGTATGAGCGAACCACAAAACATCATACTGAAGGGCAGGCATGCATGAAGCATCACATGTGTGGCGCACACACGCACGCACGTGCGGAACACAGCGCTCCGGTCTGCCATTCAGACATATGGAGATCGGGCAGTCTGCATCACCTTTTATGGACATCTGACAGCAGTCTGTGTCATCTACATGCGCTTTGGATGTGATCTGACAGGTGTGGACAAGGCAGTCTGTCTGCACTCCGACACTACAGGCCACACCTCTTTTCCTCCAGACTGCATTGGATTATGGCAATATTTGCTGTATCGGGCATGCTTCCGGCATATTCTTGCTTTGTGTGACAGGGTCTTAAACTTTATAATTGTCCCGGTCTCCCTTGCAAAATCTTGATCTCAATGGGACTAACCTGGTTAAATAAAGTTTAAATTAAATTAAATGACAATATTGGAATCAGCAAACACGTCTCATAACTCCATTAACACTTCCCAGGCATCTGTCAAACATAAAGGCAGAGGACCCAAAGACACAGATGTCACTGCAGAGATAAGCAAATGTCTCTACAACTTCAAGTAGCATTAGAAATGGTCCCAATACTGCCAAACTAGAGGCTTTCTGGTTACAGTAAGGAGCCAGATATTTGTTGAACAAGGGCAAGGGGGCGGAGATTGCTACATCACACTCTGGCTGTTTCCACAACCTGAAAAAAGTTCAGCGATCGGCATCTTGAATTTGGGTCGCCTGAACCACAAAAAGCTTTAAAAAACAGCAGTTTAACGATTCTCCCATCACCCTGCTGGAAGAAGCTTTTTTTCAGCTACTTTTCGGAGTGACGCCGACCGAGGGAGGACTGACGACTTGGTGGGATATCGATCGAACTGTGACAGCAGGCCGACCCGCACGGAGAAGCTGGCCTTCAGGCATCATCATTGGGCAGACCGAGGCAGGCAGCCGGGGGGATGAAGCAGACCCACTCAGTGCGAAATCTCCCACTTTTTGGATATATGTGAAGTCCCAGTTTCCCAAACGGAGTTTAGTTGTGCAGCCTTATCGAGGTGAGAATAAAATAAAAGTAAAACGTGATGTTTCTGCACTGCTGTGAAGGTTTATTGATCGGCTAACATTAGCTTAGCTTTTTAGCACAGCTGATCTGAGTGAACACTTTAATTTGTAAATGGTTCAGTCTTTCTTATTTTTACCAAATAAAGCTACAGCTTTTTTCTGAGACCACAAATTTCAAATTTAAAAAACTTTTTTTTTTCGGGCATTTTTTTCCATCTTTTTTTTCTTCTTTATATATATATATATATAAACTGTTTAGTGTTTCTTTATATTTAAAGAAATATTTTTATTTGTCCCAATCAGGAACATTTGCTGTGCAGACAACCAAACTTCCATTGATGAGCTGAATACCATGAACTCCAGTTGAAAGAAAACATCTCTGCTCTTCAAAATAGGACAAAAGTGTCTTCAACAACACCACCAGAATTCAAAGCTGCAGAAGAGACCTTCATCTGGTCCCGAGAATCCAGCATAACATCACCTGCTTCTAAATAAAAGGCTCTTTCAACAGCAACTATTTTATTAATTTTGAAAAAGCTGTTTCATTTTATATTTTAACAATAAATGAACGGATCATTAAAAATGTCCACGAATTAAAGTCAAAGGACATTTGCACAGGTAGAAGCTCCCCACTTATTGAGCTCAAATTCATATTTTAGAAATGACTCTGTCATGATAACAACATTAAAGGCAATTACATATTTTGGCGAAATTACAAGTTGAAATGACTATAAAAAAATTAATCATGACGTTTATGTCACAGAAATCCTACTTTACAATCATACTGCAGTCATTGTTAAATTATTTCCTGTTGCATTTATAATAAACATTTGTATTTATTTACAGTGTCTGTTTTTCTGGTTGAAATGAGATATAAATAATCTACCAGACTTAAAAAAAATTTCCATGTTATTTTGTCTAAAAATAAATGTCCGAGGTTCCTTATGTTAAACAAGAAATGATCTAATCTAAAATAACAGGTGGTTTTAATTTACAGATGAAAGGTTTCTAAAAACCATTTATTGATTTATTTAGCTATTTTAATTACAAGTGTTCTAAACTTTTTGTAACAGTAATCAGAAATTCTGAGGTAACAAACAACAATGACAAAAAAACATTTCCAAGGATTTTGCTCTATAAATGAGCAGTCCTGTGACACATTTGTTTTGTACAGATCAGTGGTTTCTGCACCGATCCATTTTGTAGAGATCAGTGGTTTCTGCACCAACCCGTTTTGTAGAGATCAGTGGTTTTTGCCACTAGTCTTCCGTGTTTTGGCCTGACACATCATTCCTATTGGACAGCGCGAAGGTACGTCACAGCTCAGAGCATCAAAAGTTGGATTGGATTGAACTTTGACCGCATAAACCTGTCGACAAGCGGCAATGCGCGCTCCCGTCAGAAGCATCGGTTTAGCTCATCTTCGACGCTTCTGACGCATCTAAAAAGCAACGCGTCTCATTGAAAGTAATGCTTTTTAGACCGATTTTTTTGACGCATTTGACGCTTCCGACATGTTCAGTGTGATAGGCCCTTTACTTGTGAACTCAGGTAAGACTAAGATGATGGTCATTGAACCTGCTATACTATAAAATGTATTTCATTATTTCACTCTCTTTTCCTGGCTGTGTGATTCAGCATGATGATACAGTAAAGAATCACTGTGATTTTTTGATTTTTTGAGTCTTTTTCTATTAATGCACATATCAGAGAGATGACCAGTAACTCAGCCACATGGGGTGTGCAGCCAGTACATTCTGAGTGCCGGTGCCAAGCCAGGATAAATGAGGAGGGTTGCATCAGGAAGGGCATCTGGTGTAAAACAAGCGAGCCCAACTATGCAGACTAAGAATTGAATTTCCATACCGGAATGGTCGCGACCCGGGTTAACAACGTCCGCCACCGGTGCTGTTGCCCAACAGGGTGCCGGTGGAAATTGGGCTACTGCTGGGTGAAGACGACGAAGAAGAGGAGGAGAACGTTTCCACAAACAGCGGGAGAAGAAGAAAACTAGAAGGGTGGAAATAAGAGTGGGGACTTTGAATGTTGGTAGTATGACTGGTAAAGGGAGAGAGCTGGCTGATATGATGGAGAGGAGAAAGGTAGACATATTGTGTGTGCAAGAGACCAAGTGGAAGGGAAGTAAGAGCAGGAGCATTGGCGGTGGGTACAAGTTGTTGTACCATGGTGAGGACAGGAAGAGAAATGGTGTTGGGGTCATTTTAAAAGAAGAGTATGTTAAAAGTGTGTTGGAGGTCAAGCGAGTGTCTGACAGGGTGATGAGTGTGACGTTGGAAATTGAAGGGGTGATGATGAATATCATCAGTGCATATGCCCCGCAGGTAGGTTGTGAGATGAAGGAGAAAGAAGATTTCTAGAGTGTGTTAGATGGGGTGGTGGAGAGTGTACCCAAGCATGAAAGACTGGTGATAGGAGCAGACTTCAATGGGCATGTTGGTGATGGGAACAGAGGTGATGAGGAAGTAATGGGTAGATATGGTATCAAGGATAGGAATGGGGAAGGACAGATGATAGTTGATTTTGCAAAAAGGATGGAAATGGCTGTGGTGAATACCTACTTTAAGAAAAGGGAGGAGCACAGGGTAACATATAAGAGTGGAGGAAGGTGCACACAGGTGGACTACATTCTTTATAGGAGATGCAAGCTAACAGAAATCAGAGACTGTAAGGTGGTGGCAGGAGAGAGTGTCGTTAGACAGCACAGGATGATTGTTTGTAGGATGACTTTAGAGGTAAAGAAGAAGAAGAGAGTGAGAGCTCAACAAAGGATTAGATGGTGGAAGCTGAAGGAGGAAGACTGTTGTGTGAAATTTAGCGAGCAGGTGAGAGAAGCACTGTTTGGAGGGGAAGCAATTTTGGACAATTGGAAAAGTACTGCAGATGTGGTAAGGGAGATAGCTAGGACAGTACTGGGTATGACATCTGGACAGTGGAAGGAAGACAAGGAGACTTGGTGGTGGAATGAAGAGGTCCAGGAAAGCATAAGGAGAAAGAGCTTGGTGAAAAAGTTTTGCGATAGTCGGAGAGATGAAGAAAGTAGGCAGGAGTACAAGGAGATGTGGAGTGAGGCAAAAAGAGAAGTGGCAAAAGCGAAAGAAAAGGCATATTGCGAGCTGTACAAGAAGTTGAATAGCTAGGAAGGAGAAAAGGACTTGTACCGATTGGCTAGACAAAGGGACAGAGGTGGAAAGGATGTGCAGCAGGTTAGGGTGGTAAAAGATGCACATGGTAATGTGCTGACAACTGAGGAGTATGTGCTGAGAAGGTGGAGGGAATATTTTGAAGAGATGATGAATAAAGAAAATGAGTGAGAGAAAAGGCTAGATGATTTCAGAAAGCGCTGTAACTAGGTTTAAGGATATGATTCCTTCTTTATGTTCTCTAATGCCATATACCAACACAGTGCAGAGTAGCTACCTAAACTCTGTAAGGGAGATAGAGTATCTCGTCAATAGTTTTACATCCTCATTGAAGACAACTTTGGATGCTGTAGCTCCTCTGAAAAAGAGAGCTTTAAATCAGAAGTGTCTGACTCCGTGGTATAACTCACAAACTCGTAGCTTAAAGCAGATAACCCGTAAGTTGGAGAGGAAATGGCGTCTCACTAATTTAGAAGATCTTCACTTAGCCTGGAAAAAGAGTCTGTTGCTCTATAAAAAAGCCCTCCGTAAAGCTAGGACATCTTTCTACTCATCACTAATTGACGAAAATAAGAACAACCCCAGGTTTCTTTTCAGCACTGTAGCCAGGCTGACAAAGAGTCAGAGCTCTATTGAGCTGAGTATTCCATTAACTTTAACTAGTAATGACTTCATGACTTTCTTTGCTAACAAAATTTTAACTATTAGAGAAAAAATTACTCATAACCATCCCAAAGACGTATCGTTATCTTTGGCTGCTTTCAGTGATGCCGGTATTTGGTTAGACTCTTTCTCTCCGATTGTTCTGTCTGAGTTATTCTCATTAGTTACTTCATCCAAACCATCAACATGTTTATTAGACCCCATTCCTACCAGGCTGCTCAAGGAAGCCCTACCATTATTTAATGCTTCGATCTTAAATATGATCAATCTATCTTTGTTAGTTGGCTATGTACCACAGGCTTTTAAGGTGGCAGTAATTAAACCATTACTTAAAAAGCCATCACTTGACCCAGCTATCTTAGCTAATTATAGGCCAATCTCCAACCTTCCTTTTCTCTCAAAAATTCTTGAAAGGGTAGTTGTAAAACAGCTAACTGATCATCTGCAGAGGAATGGTCTATTTGAAGAGTTTCAGTCAGGTTTTAGAATTCATCATAGTACAGAAACAGCATTAGTGAAGGTTACAAATGATCTTCTTATGGCCTCGGACAGTGGACTCATCTCTGTGCTTGTTCTGTTAGACCTCAGTGCTGCTTTTGATACTGTTGACCATAAAATTTTATTACAGAGATTAGAGCATGCCATAGGTATTAAAGGCACTGCGCTGCGGTGGTTTGAATCATATTTGTCTAATAGATTACAATTTGTTCATGTAAATGGGGAATCTTCTTCACAGACTAAAGTTAATTATGGAGTTCCACAAGGTTCTGTGCTAGGACCAATTTTATTTACTTTATACATGCTTCCCTTAGGCAGTATTATTAGACGGTATTGCTTAAATTTTCATTGTTACGCAGATGATACCCAGCTTTATCTATCCATGAAGCCAGAGGACACACACCAATTAGCTAAACTGCAGGATTGTCTTACAGACATAAAGACATGGATGACCTCTAATTTCCTGCTTTTAAACTCAGATAAAACTGAAGTTATTGTACTTGGCCCCACAAATCTTAGAAACATGGTGTCTAACCAGATCCTTACTCTGGATGGCATTACCCTGACCTCTAGTAATACTGTGAGAAATCTTGGAGTCATTTTTGATCAGGATATGTCATTCAAAGCGCATATTAAACAAATATGTAGGACTGCTTTTTTGCATTTACGCAATATCTCTAAAATCAGAGGGGTCTTGTCTCAGAGTGATGCTGAAAAACTAATTCATGCATTTATTTCCTCTAGGCTGGACTATTGTAATTCATTATTATCAGGTTGTCCTAAAAGTTCCCTAAAAAGCCTTCAGTTAATTCAAAATGCTGCAGCTAGAGTACTGATGGGGACTAGAAGGAGAGAGCATATCTCACCCATATTGGCCTCTCTTCATTGGCTTCCTGTTAATTCTAGAATAGAATTTAAAATTCTTCTTCTTACTTATAAGGTTTTGAATAATCAGGTCCCATCTTATCTTAGGGACCTCGTAGTACCATATCACCCCAATAGAGCGCTTCGCTCTCAGACTGCAGGCTTACTTGTAGTTCCTAGGGTTTGTAAGAGTAGAATGGGAGGCAGAGCCTTCAGCTTTCAGGCTCCTCTCCTGTGGAACCAGCTCCCAATTCAGATCAGGGAGACAGACACCCTCTCTACTTTTAAGATTAGGCTTAAAACTTTCCTTTTTGCTAAAGCTTATAGTTAGGGCTGGATCAGGTGACCCTGAACCATCCCTTAGTTATGCTGCTATAGACGTAGACTGCTGGGGGGTTCCCATGATGCACTGTTTCTTTCTCTTTTTGCTCTGTATGCACCACTCTGCATTTAATCATTAGTGATCGATCTCTGCTCCCCTCCACAGCATGTCTTTTTCTTGGTTCTCTCCCTCAGCCCCAACCAGTCCCAGCAGAAGACTGCCCCTCCCTGAGCCTGGTTCTGCTGGAGGTTTCTTCCTGTTAAAAGGGAGTTTTTCCTTCCCACTGTAGCCAAGTGCTTGCTCACAGGGGGTCGTTTTGACCGTTGGGGTTTTACATAATTGTTGTATGGCCTTGCCTTACAATATAAGGCGCCTTGGGGCAACTGTTTGTTGTGATTTGGCGCTATATAAAAAAATTGATTGATGTGGTGAGAGTAAATCAGAAAGTACAAGAGATTAGTAAGGAAGACGTGAGGGCTGCTATGAAGAGGATGAAGAATGGAAAGGCAGTTGGTCCAGATGACATTCCAGTGAAGGCATGGAAATGTCTAGGAGAGATGGCAGTAGAGTTTCTAACCAGATTGTTTAATACAATCTTGGAAAGTGAGAGGATGCCTGGGGAGTGGAGACAAAGTGTGCTGGTTCCCATTTTCAAGAACAAGGGTGATGTGCAGAGCTGCAGTAACTACAGAGGCATAAAGCTGATCAGCCACAGCATGAAGTTATGGGAAAGAGTAGTAGAAGATAGGCTTAGAAAACAGGTGAAGATCTCTGAGCAGCAATATGGTTTCATGCAGAGAAAGAGCACTACAGATGCAATGTTTGCTCTGAGAATACTGTTGGAGAAGTACAGAGAAGGCCAGAAACAGTTACATTGTGTGTTTGTGGACTTAGAAAAAGCTTATGATAGGGTGCCAAGAGAAGAGCTGTGGTATTGTATGAGGAAGTCTGGAGTGGCAGAGAAGTATGTTAGGTTAGTGCAGGACATGTACAAGAATACGAGGGTAGGCTGAAAAGTTCTAAGGCTGACTATGATGCAGTTGTCGAATTGAACAAATTCAGGGTTACTTTTCTACATAGTCTCCCTGTAACTCCACACACTTCTTCCAACGGTGCTTGAGTGCTTCGATTCCCTTGGCATAGAAGCTTTCATTTTGAGAGTCAAAATAGTCCTCAACGGCAGCCATCACCTCATCATTGCTCCGATAGTGCTTCCCAGCCAAGATTTGTTTTAGGTTTGGGAACAGATGAAAGTCCGAGGGTGCCAAGTCAGGGGAGTATGGTGGGTGATCTACCAGTTCGAATCCACACTCATGGATAGTCGCCATGGCCACTGTTGACTTGTGAGCTGGGGCATTGTCTTGATGGAACAGCACCCCTTTCGTCAGCTTTTCTGGTCACTTCTTTTTGATAGCATCGTGTAACTGTCTCAGTAGGTTAGAATAGTACTGTCCATTTATGGTTTGTCCCTTTTCAAGATAGTCCACGAACACAATGCCCTTGGCATCCCAGAAAACTGAAACCATGACCTTCCCCACAGATGAAACGACCTTGGCATTCTTTGGAGGTGGTGAACTTGGGTGTTTCCACTGCATTGATTGTTTTTTTGTCTCTGGTTCAAAGTGGTGAACCCAACACTCATCCTGGGTAAGAAAACATTCCATGTAATTGGCTGGATCCTGTTCAAATTGCGCCAAGTTTGCCTTCGGCATGACTAACCTGGTGCGTTTCTGATCAGGTGTCAGAAGACGTGGCACCCACCAAACTGACACCTTTGACATTCCAAGTTCTTCATGCAGAATGTGTTCAATTCTCTCACGGGATATTCCCACAGCATCTGTTAGCTGATTAATCGTTGATCATCTGTCCTCCATCACCATTTCATGAACAAGGTCAATGTTTTTCTGGGTTGTGGCTGTTGCAGGCCGCCCAGACCTTGGGTCGTCTTCAAGGCTCTCTCTGCCCAGCTACCCACTTCTGCACTGTAGATATGGAGGGAGCTTCATCCCCTAATGTAGCAACCATATCCGCATGAATGTCCTTGGGCTTTAACCCCTTCTTATGCAGGTACTTAATCACACCGCAATGCCAGATTTTGTCCATTTTTGCCGTTTCCCTCTACCACGAACTTTCAAACTTGGCTATGAACCACAAACTACCTCACAACCTGGAAGAAAATAACACAATTAGTCACCAGAAGAGCTGAACTTAATGCATGCCAAGTTTTATTGAAATGGCATTTCTCCTTCTTGATGAGCCTTAGAACTTTTCAGCCTACCCTCGTAGTGTGACAGTGCTGAGATGCACAGTCAGAATGACAGGCTCATTTAAGGTGGATGTGGGATTACACCAAGGATCAGCTCTGAGTTCTTTCTTGTTTGCAGTGGTGATGGACAGGTTGACGGATGAGATCAGACAGGAGTCTCCATGGACTATGATGTTTGATATTGTGATCTGTAGTGAGAGTAGAGAGCAAGTTGAGCCTAGTCTGGAGAGGTGGAGATATGCTTTGGAGAGAAGGGGAATGAAAGTCAGTAGAAGCAAGACTGATTACATGAGTGTGAATGGGAGGGAGCCCAGTGGAATAGTGCAGTTACAAGGAGTAGAAGTGATGAAAGTAGATGAGTTTAAATATTTGGGGTCAACTGTTCAAAGTAATGGAGAGTGTGGTAGAGAGGTGAAGAAGAGAGTGCAGGCAGGGTGGAGTGGATGGAGAAAGGTGGCAGGAGTGATCTGTGACCGAAGAATATCAGCAAGAGTGAAGGGGAAAGTTTACAAGACAGTAGTGAAACCAGGTATGTTGTATGGTTTAGAGACGGTGGCACTAACAAAAAGACAGGAGGCAGAGCTGGAGGTGGCAGAGCTGAAGATGTTGAGATTCTCTTTGGAAGTGACGAGAATGGACATGATTAGGAATGAACATATCAGAGGGACAGTTCAAGTGGGACAGTTTGGAGACAAAGTCAGAGAGGCGAGACTGAGATGGTTTGGACATGTGCAGAGGACGGACCCAGGGTATATAGTGAAAAAGATGCTGAGGATGGAAGCACCAGGCAGGAGGAGAAGAAGGAGGCCAAAGTGGAGGTTTATGGATGTGCTGAGAGAGGACATGCAGGTGGTTGGTGTGACAGAGGAAGATACAAAGGACAGGGTGAGATGGAAACGATTGATCTGCTGTGGCGACCCCTAACGGGAACAGCCGAAAGACAAAGAAGAAGAAGATCAGAGAGATGACCAGCATTGTCCTTTTTCATTTGCAAAATATTGTTCAATAAATAAGGCTCAAATGATGTTACCTATGACCAATGCCGAGTTTTTGATTCATACTTCTGCACACAGATGGCTTTGAGTGACATTGTGCAATTTCTTAACCTTTGCATTGCAGCAATGCTGCTATGTTTGGTGTGTAAGGTTTTCAGGTAAACACAAAAGTCACACGGACAAAATTAAAGTGGATGGTGTAACATACAAAAGTTCGACAAAGGTTTCCGCTCTCTTCCATCTTTCTCCATGTGCCTTTGATACCCTCACAGTTAACATTCATTCATATTGTATCAAAAAGCACAGACAACAAATCTTAACATGAAATGATCCCAAAATTATGTTTGTCATCCACTCAGCTGCAGTGTGTTTAGCAGACTAAATGCGTCATTCAGTGGCAATGATTTTAAAGCCATAACAGTTCTCACTGACCCTCTGAATTGTATATGTTTTCCAATTTGCCATTCAGTGAGCATGAAATTACAAAGGTAGATATAAACAAATCACCACCCTCCCCGACGGAAGTGTTGCATCTGCATCTTGCAGCATCTCTATGTATAATTTAGCATATAACACACAAGTTCATACACAGCTCACACATTCTGTTAGTCGGCCCCTTGCTTCCTCAAGCTTAGATGGGTAAATTACCGTTTGTTTGTAATGATTGGCACCCTCCAGCCTTTGACCTGGCTCAGCTCAGTATCTGATACATCTATTTGCAGGGGTAGTTTAGGAACCCAGACGGTGAGCCGGAGCTGTGCAGACAGGTGCAGGTAAGTGAAGTTGACTGCTAGAGACTGCCGACCCCGCATTTCTTTACCATTCACCAAAACTTGGTCACAGTTTGGGGAAACCTGAGCAGGGCAAAAGAACAGAACAGGACAGGAGAAAATGAGTCATGATGATTGAGATGAATATTTAATTTGGGACATTCAGGCTATAACTCGTAGAACCTTCACATTCAGACTGACCTTAAAGATTCAGAACACACTAATGTTAATAAAAACACGAGTTTTCTAAAATAGAATTACTACATAAGAATTTGTACCCACCATGTGTGGAATTGTGATACGTTTTGTCAGAAACACTACTTTGAATCAACTAGTGCCTGTAGGAAGTTTGTATTCCTATTGAAAATTGTGAACTTAGGGCCCTGTCCCACTGGCGTTTAGGAGGATTTGCGTATGGATTGCGCACAAAATTGGCCTATATTCACCAAACATCCGCAATATCCGTGTAACATGCCTGTATGAGTCGGCCATCATCCGAACACGCCCGTGATCATCTGCAGAGGCACGCATGTCCACAGCCAGGATTTTTGAGCTGCTCAAAAATCTGGATGCAGATAATATCCGCCTTACATACTCCATACATACGCAATTCATACACAATACATACTCACTCTATGTGCTGTATATCTTTTGTTAATCGCTGATATCCTCAACTGACGGGGATTTGCGGCTTGGCAGCGGACTGGGACAGTGTGTAAAACAGGTATATTGCGTGCCCATCATGTCCACATCACAATCTAAAATATGTTGTAGCGAATGCATACAAATTGGCCATGAATAAAGCGTTTTTATTACATTTGCATTGCAGCCGATTTGCGGACAATCTGTGAATGCACGTCACGTCACGTAACAAACACGTCACATAAACCCAAAGTACTATATGTGGCAGAAAGTGACATACCTGCCAGTCAGTGCCGGTCCAGCTGTGTAGATCCACAAAGACGTAATAGCTGCTGCAATGCAGGACTTTTATTTAACACCAACAAATGGCAGAGTTGCTGTTTAGCACTTGACACTCTCAAAAAAAAAAGAAAAAACCATCTCACACCCCGAGCTGCTTCCGCCTCCCACTCCCCAAACTCATGAACAGTTAACTCTCGCATGACAACACTCTGTGATCAACTTGTCCAAGTCCAGCAAATGCTCCAGAGCCTGTATTGTTGGTGTGAATAGTGATGCCAAAAGGAGCGAGTGCGCTTCTTTTATGACTGCAATGCAGATACCGTGCACGCGCAACACATGCGCGATGCATACACCCGTCATATTGCCGTGATAATCTCAATGTGTCGGATCGGTTTCCTCACTACATGTGTTATATAACCGTGATTGTTCATCATATATTCACTATATATTATTAATATATGCATAATTCATACTGGGACATTTGTCATTTTTTTGCTATTTTTGTTGCAGACGACAACGAACGCCCGCAATTTGTATACTCAATTCATGCGCAATTAATCCTCTCCCCAGTGGGACACGGCTCTTAAGTAGATTTCTCATGGATGGTCATATGAAGCTGTTTGAAGGTGGGATGTACAAAGAGGTGTACTTATGTTAGTATATTATCATTTGAATATAATATTTCATATTGTTTTAAAAAAATCTGTATTATTATCAATTATATGAAAATAAAAGGATTCCTATAAAACAGTTTACTGGAAGAGACTGAGACTAAATTAAACAGAACATTTAGAATATTTGAAACAGCAAATCCTCAGTACTACACCTGCTAAACAGTTTATTTAAACTTGAACACACAGCAAATATAAGATTTTATTCAGCTTATGTACTTACTGAAATGATGTACAAATAGTGGGACATTTGTTGGCGTTTGCAAAAGAAAACATTGATTTTAGCTAACGTCTCCTCAGTGTTGACAAGTTAAACTCAGTCTCAAGGAATGCTGACAGCATGCGTTTCACAGTAAAAGTATTTGCTGGGATGCTGGCATTAGACATTTTATTGTGAAATGGTGTGAGCAATGTTGTTTAACTTTGCTACCCTCTGATGTTGTTTAACTTTGCTACCAGTAACATCAGCGTGCCATGCCATCTTGGAAGTATGAATGTTACAATGTTAATAAAAATAAAGGTTTCAAAATAAAGGTTTTGAAAATGAATTTGAATAATAAAGGATGCACATCATCGAGCTACACACAAGCCACATCCAAAAGCTGAGGCCGATCTGACAAATAGAGAGATATGCGAGGCACATACTCATACCTACACAGACACTTCTTGCTTTATAGACAGATGTAGTAAATGCAAACTGTAAACTGGTGTCATCCTTGCATGAGGAAGTAACCTAGGTGGACTGTTGTCTTGTTCAGGGGGAGTCATCATTCACTTCATGTTACTTAATCTAAATATAAGCACACCAGTGGGCCTCATGACTGGTATAGGACTTACTTCTTCTCGCTCCCTATATTACAGTAAGTACTGCTTCTCATCATTCTGAGATGCTAAATATTTATTTGTCAAGCTGTTCAATCATCATTACGAGATTAAAAATTCTGAATGAAAACAAACTAAGACAAAAGTCTGAAATACTCTAAGTTATTTCTGTGAGGAATCTAAGTTTAAGTATGAGGTTTTAAGATAAAATTATTATATAAAAAGACAAAATTATGATATTGAAGTCACAACTATGAGATAATAAACCAGCATTATAAGACAGTATCATAAATGTAAAATTGTATCACCACTGTTATAAGTCACAATCATGAATAAGAATTATTAGGTAACAAATAGAAATATGAACGTTTTTCAAGATGCAGTCAGGCACAATTATGAGAGAAGTCAGAATTGTGACATAGGTCATAAATAGGAGATTTTGAGTCATAAATATGTGCCAGAAAGTCATACCTACAGCTTTTTGAGATTCAGGGATGCAGTAACAAGTAAGAAGAATATCCAGATATAATAAAACAATATGCTAAAATTTTAAACTGGACAGTCATAATCATCTCATAAATATGAGAGAATCACAAGACCTGAATCAAGAGTAACTATTATTATTGTATGCAGTCAAGGCTCCTATAATATAACAATAATAATAATAATATTTGATATGGTTAAAACTTTGCATTGTTGTACGCTAACTAATCTGATTTTGAAGTAACGCAAAATGTTTACAAGTGTATAATAACATGACCACCAAATTCTATGAAGAATAGGAAATGGCACACACTCCTTTCTTTCATGAGTGTTTTTCAGCCACAGCGTCATTTTACAAACAGATATGATCAAGCAATGAAAATTTCAATCTTGTGCATTTCATAAAAAAAAAAAGCCCACAAACAAGACTGGGGTACCTAGAAAGTGATTGCACAAACACATTTTTGTGCAACTTTTCTTTGTGAAATGTTCTTTTTCCAGAGAAATGCTACATAAAAGGCAGACACACGTAGTGCAGATGGCATATTTCCTGTGTGAATCTGTTTCCTCTCATTTTGGATTTCTTTCAGTGATGGTTTCTTCTCTTTGCTCTTCAAAGATGACCAACCATTCTCATCTCGCCACAGTTCCTCTTTCACATTTATGTTTTTTTCCCGTTTCTTTAACTTTTGTTATATCTGCTGCAATATCCTTCACCCCCTTCCCAATACCCCTCTTGTTATTTTGTCTCCACCTCACCCATCATCCATTCTTTCTCTTCATCTCCAGCCCTCTCCGAAACCGGATTTAACGCTTGTTAACATCAAAGGGATGGTCGACTATTGGCCCCTCAAACTATTTCTCCTAATCATTTTTGTATTCCAGGTGTAAATCGGTGTGAAACGTGCACTTTGTAACTATGACATGGTTCAGTTTCTAGTTAAGTTAAGACTAAGAAATTGGAAGAATGAACAATGAATGTGTAGTGAAGGTCCAACTCTGTCACTGTCCAAAGTGAGCTACTGAATTACTGCTACAAATCAAGTCAGTTTTTTCAACACTTAGAAACTTTGCATAACAGCTGCTTAACTTTTCAGCTGAGGAACAAGAGCTTATACTAAAAAATATGTTATTTAGTTTACATTATTTAGTTATTTTAGTTATTTAGTTTTGATTATGTTGGTATGATCACAAACACTTACTTGACAGTTACCTGTGATATATGGCTTATCATAGTTCATAATTTTTCAATACTCTGAAGTATTCTGATCTGTGATAACGTGTTTGGCTCTGACCAAAATAATAATAATAATAATACCTTTACTTTCAGAATGTGCTGAAATGTGCTGTATCAAGATCACACTTTTGTAAAAGCAATTTCTGTCCATAAGTTCATATCTGATTAAATTTCATATTTTAAAAGGTTAAAGCAAAAGCATTCATCAGTGGTGAACCTTCACTGTGAGATTAATTTTAATAATCATATTTATAATGATGACCCTGCATAGCCTGCAAAGGAAATTATGTTCAGCCACTTGTATCTGAGACCTTAACCTTTCATCACTCAAACCCCATGAAGGCAGACGAGAAACTCTAGCTCCATGTTTAAATGGGACTTTTAAGATTTGGAGGTGTGCATGCTGTGGAATGTGATATGTCTAAAACACCTCAGTGTGTTTTGGCTTTCACAGCATGATCAATCCCCATGAAAGCAAATATAAAATTCTGAGTTTAAAATTCACACTTTTTTGTTTGTTTGTTTATAATGGTGAACATAATGACATGAAACTGAGTACTTACAGACATCATGAAACACTGAACAAAGTGAAGCTTGGATCAACTTTAAAAAAAACTGCTGTAATTTTGTAAGGCCTAAAGTTATTAGTTTTTCTCAAATTATATTCCAAATTTAAGGTGTCAACCACAGAAATAAATATGAATTGAGGAAAAAAAAAATTTAGGTGCAACACAAAAAACATTTTTGAAAACAGTTTATCCAAGTTCCACTTTTTTCAGTGAACCCTTGAAACCCTGTGTAGAGTAGATAAACTGTCAGAAAGCACTTTTTCCACTAGTGAAGGCAAACCTATCCATTGTTTGACAGCAAAGACAAAATCTGCTTTGCCGTTTTTCACACCAAAGTTTGTGAAATCAACTGTTTGTCACAAAATGATGTATGACTGTGTGACTGATCAGAGTGATGGGTGCATGCAGTTTCTTTTTAATCACCCCAAACCTTTCCCCCCCAGCCCCTACCCACACAGGATACCATCAATAATGCCATCAGCTTAACATTAATTTGTTTTATGCAGCTTCAGAGGCCTTATGTACAAAGACTTTCATGGATTTCCTACTGAAACATGGCGTAAGCTAAAACCCAGAAACTGCCGTACTAACAAAAATATCCATTTGTATCAAAGTGTGTATATGCATGGATCCAACCATGTTCCGTTGGTACATCTCGCTGAACGTGGAACGAAGTGCACATGCAAATGTACCCAATTCCTTCCTCTCCATGCCCCTATTTAAATATGCAAATTCATGTAAATAGACCCTGGGAGCTGGGATTCCCCTGTGTCCCATAATTACACATGAACACAGAAAAGAAATTATACTGAGTGTGAGCTACAGATGACTGGAAATGATGCTGGGACATGCAGGGATAGTTTATTTGGTTAACTGTCAAACGGAATAAACATGAAACAAATAAAGTTAGTTGGAGCGTGTGTATGTGTGAGGCCTTAAACGCTGTGGGCTCAGAGCAGCGTACACACACTTAAGTGAAAGCAAATGAGATGTGCCGTGGCTGAAAGTGTGTTACATTCACACATAGTACGAATTTGGTCGATTTGAACATAAAGTGTGCATGAAGCAGGAATCGCGTGTAAAATGTGTAAAATTGTAGCTGCCTTGTACACCTGTTGCTACAACTATTGGCGTACACCAGCGCCTGAAAGACAGAGTGTGTGCTGTATGAACCCATTGAACCCTCTCACGGCAGGTGTCGGTCAAATTCCAGGTGACATGCACGAACATCTAACACCGGTCGTTTGGCACTTAGAAAATGTGTGACCATTCACACTGTTAACATGACAACAGTCAGCAGACAATCACTGTCAAGCTGGATGTGAAATTTGTCTAAGTTCCCCATGAGTGTGGCTTTGCAAACGCACACACTGACATGTTGGTGTATGCACTGAACTCACAGGAGGTGTGGCCGCCGACAGAAACAGCTGTGGGGAGCTGTGGATCTGCACATCGCAGCGGGACAACACATACAGTGTTTGGACAGATATGAACTAACAACTGCCCACTGTGACGCGCATGTATCTGCTTGCTGTCCTTACGTGGACATAAATAAAAACATATATCGCTGTGGTGACGGGCTGTAGCGAGCAAGCAAGCACATGGCATGGACATTGACAGGCTGGTCCCAGGTTGAAACAGACCGTCAGATCAGAACACGCAGCGGGCGATCTGACTGTCACACCACCCATGTGAGCTCTTTTCCACATGACGCGGTTTCACTCCTGCGGCACGGCGTCCACAAGATGCATGTCAGGCAGAACACATGCATGCAGCTGGCTGGATGCACCGGACCAGTAGATGTGAACATGATAAGAGCGAACTGCTTCATCATTCATGTCATTTCATGACTGTATGTCTGTGACCATGAGTCATCTACAGAGGAACAGACCATTCATATTTGTATTGCCCGCTTGATAAAATGCAGTGTTTTTATATGGCATGTGTTTTTTTATTTTAATATGTCCATGTCCTTCCTGATATGAAGTAGTTTCCCGCAGCTGTCATAGCAGCTCTCGTAGCAGCTGTCGTACCAGCTGTCGTATACAGCGATCATAGCTCAGTGGTAAAGTTTCTCACTGATAATCAGAGCTTTTGGCATGGGTTCGATTCCTGTGGATGGCTGCTGTGTTCCCGCATGCACAAAACCATTGCACTGTTTTCTACATACAAACTGCATCACTAAGGACTAGGGATGGGTATTGAGAACCGGTTCCTTTAGGGTATCGTTAAGAAATGATTTGATCCACCGACATCAATAAGCTTTTTGCTTAATGATTCCGTTATCGGCCCTTCAGAGTGGCCATTGTTTTGGGGGGTGTTTGTCAGGAAAATGAAAATTTCTGTACATTGATTACAGACCCTGCAGCGGGTCTGTAATCAACTTTTCTGTAACGTGGCTTGAACCTTGAACCAATCGAAGCAGTGGTTCGCAGATTGAAGCAGTGCTTCGATCGACTGCTTTGTTTATTTTTTCTTTCTTTTGCTTAATTTTCCCCCGCTAAAACCCTAAAGAGTATATGTCTGTGAGTATTATTTACCTTTTTAAATGTTAAACCGACCTGTTATGGTCTTCTGAAACAGTTGACAGATGTATTTTATAAAATGAAAAATGGGATTGGGATTGGTTAAAAATGGGAGCGATGCTAATGCATTAGCATGTCTATGGCATTTTCAATGTTAAAAGTTAGCATTAAGCAGTTGCAGCTGTCATCACGTTCGGATGCATTTGTTTTCAAATTGTAATATTTTTTAAATTTATTTTTGTTTACATATTAATAATCTAATGATTATTATATAAATATATACTTATTATATACAATTTTAGAGAAAGAGACAAAAAGAACCTGAATAGAAACACAACAGAAATATAAAACCAACAATGAACATACATAAATAAATACATACAGAAATAAGTGTTTTCTGTGAACACCTAGTGACTCTTACACCTCCATTTCATCCCTGTCTTATTTAAGTTTAATGACAGTTTGTTTCGGTCAAACCATATTTTCAATGTGTTAATTTCTTCAGTGATTTCCTCCAGAACTATCTGCCAAACTAGAAAATGGCTGCATCCTAGTAAGAGCAGAATACTACTGGAATGAATTTGAATAAGGAAAGTTGTTTTTTTCTCACTAAATGGATGCTGCACTCACTGCAGTTTATTGTCTGGAATAGTCCCAGATTGCATTTCACAGCTTCTAGAATTCAAATATTTCCATGCGGGTGGTGTTGGGGGGTAATTTTGGATTTCAGCTTTTTTTTGTTTTTCACCACTTTCATCCCTGAATGTGTCAATCGTGAGTCACTTTTGTGCTGATTAAAGTTACTAACTGGGACTCCTGTCTTGTTGGGAGAAAGAAATGAGAATCGGCCTCCATTCTGTTCACACAGCTCCAAACACTGCACGGCTCTCTGCCGAGTCAAGTTAGAATGATAGAGTCCAGTCTGAATTAATAACTTCAAAGCAAAACACTGTTTTGTTTATTTTTATTTATGTCCAGAGAAGGATACAGTGACCAATTTCATATTTATTTACTTTAAGACTCAATGAAATACACAGAAAACCTGTAAAGCCTATTTTTAGTACAAAATTCACGAGGTATCGATAAGGGAATCGATAAGGAATCGGATCGATAAGCAGAATCGATATCGATAAAATCTTATCAATACCCATCCCTACTAAGGACCCATATGACTAACCTTTATTCTGGCAGGAATCATGTGAACATCTTGCAGCTATTAACACATCATCCCAAATTGAATTAAAATGGAAAAGTAAAAATATTTAGGAAAACACAACTATCAACACTTTGAACAACTTGGTGGATTGCTTATTCAAATTTCCTAGAGTTAAGGAACATTCTTGCTTATGATTCTGGAATGTAAATAACAGAACCCTTTGGCCATAATTTGCAAAAAAAAAAAAAAAAAAACAAGCATTATTTTGATTCAAAATTGCAAAACCTATTAAAAAGGCACACCATTGAAAGTGAATTTCTGCCAGATTACTAACTGTACTATCTGCACTTTTCCAATAAAATATTAATGTTAAGGTTCCATTGCCTTGACCTGCTGTATTATGCTTACCTACAACTTGTGTTAGCATCAAAATATACAGTAATGTTATCAGACTTCCATGTCTCAATAATGTCTTGACTTTTCTTGAAACCACCCAGGCTTTGAAGCTTCAAAGTCAGCACAAAGACCAAGAGGCCTAGGCCAAGGCCTAAGCTGATACCAAGGCCAAAGACAAAGATATAGCCAGGGTCTGGAAAAAAAATGGGCCTCAAGGTTCCTTGAGACCAATGCTGAGCCTCAAAGCACTACAGTACCAAGGAGTGTTGGGTTCTGACTGGTGATGAGGTTTTCTGCTGTGTTTGAGGTGGATCAGTGAGGGTTTTGTGTTGGCAGAGTTCTGCCCTCTAGTGTCTGCCTCATAGGTCAATATTACGAAGAACACCAACTTATTGATCTTGGTAAAAGCTTTCCATCCCACAACCTATGACGAGTGCAATGTTTGCAAGACATTTTAATGAAACATCATGTACCAGTTTTGTATGGGATACACATGCAGCAGAAAACACATATACACCATCTCACACTTGACCACAACCACACAAGAATGCAAGACCTGACACAAACCCACACTCGAATATGTACAAAAATCATACACTTCTTCAAGTAAACAGCTGAGGTGGACATTTGAGGACACCAAAGAATGGATTTAATCTCTGTTTTCAGTGAAAGGTGGAGAGAGACGCAAGTGGTAAAGGTAAAGCAGAGGAATGAAAAGAGAGAGTGATGGAACGGGACAAAAGGTGGGAGACACACAAAGTAAAAGAAAGGAAAAGTGTACATCTCAGCAATTAGGACTTGTTGGAAACTCACAGGCCAATAAAACTGCCTTCACCTCCATCAAATACCACAAACTTGGCCACAACACTGCTGAAAATGTTTTTCTTTTTTTTAACTTCTCAAGTGTGAACCAAGCAACAACAGACACTGAGAGCTGAGATCAGTATTTTGTTTCTTCTTCACAATACGACTGTTGTTTTGCAAGTCAAGTTCAGATGCTGCTGAACATGATATTTTTTTGTTGTTGTTGAAAAACTGTTGAAAACGACAACCTTTGCTTAACAATTCACGTCTTGAGGTACAAAAATAGTGAATGTGGCAACATTTTCTGGCAAGTTAATCTGCGTTTTAGTTCTAGGCGGTACATCTCTGGCATTACTACAGTCTCTTTCTTTGAGATTACAATGATGTGATGATATGATTTATTCAAGGCCTTAGAGTGTTTTTTTCCAACTCTGTGCTCTCCTGCTTTGCCCTTTTTCTCTCTTCGTCCCTGTCTTGTTCATGAACTTTCTCTATCTCAGTTTTATTTGCAGGAACCCATTAAGTTTGCTAAAACTAAACTCAAATGAAACAGCAATCGCCTTCAAGCATTGAGTGTATGCTTTGTTTAATATTACTATTACTAATAGTACTACCATCACATTTAGATATGCATCATTAGTCATACCTTTTTTCAGACTCATTTTGTTTTTGATTATTCTTAACCCCTTAACGCCTGAATTTATATAGCTGTATATATATATATAAAAAAAACGTTTTTTGTGTTTTTGCCTTTAAGTAGATGGCAAATAATGTTGAGATTATTCATTTCACTTTTGCACAAAAAATAAATAGTAATTTTGGTATTTTGGTGATGACTTTATGTTATAATGTTATAATAATAATAATGGTATGTTGCAAATTTGCGACAACAGGCATACTGGTCATTTTGGTATGTTGCATATTTGAGTCAAATATTGTAGCATATATGCAACAATAGACATTAAGGGGTTAAATATTGTGGGGCTTTTTTGTATTAATGACACAATCTTTGCACATTATTGCATAATTGTGCATAATTATTGCACATTTCATATGATGCAAATACAATGAAAATCCCCTGCATGTCAAAAAACTTTGAATTATGACTGTAAAGCATTATATACTATATATAGAATTTCTTGAACCTTTAAAACATAATTCACTGAGGTATGCATTCCCACGGTTTTACAAGAACACTTTTCATTAATTATTAATTATGAATCATGCATTGGACTACAAATCCAGAAATTAGGTTTTCTTAATGTGAAAAAGTCAGTTACTTTCTTTGATGTACTACTTTTTTTTTAATCAAAGTACACAAAATTCAATCCAATTTTTTTTATATAATAAATTAAAAAAACTGGTCTCTGAATGACTAAGGATGGGAATTGATAAGCTTTTATCTATCAATGATAATGTGGATTCTGCTTAACAGTCCAATTCTTTATTAATTCCTTTAACAATTTCTGATGACTTTGCTTTGTGGAGAAATTGTCAGCATCATTGCAGCTGTTTATCTTTAATACAGGATATAGAGTTTGCAAAAAAACGTTAGAAAAGCATGTCACCTTTGATAAGAGGAAGTGATAATGATTGTGCCATAAAACTGAGATGGATTAAAAAAACTGAAAAAAGTTCCAGAATGGAACTGTTCTCGATTCTCATCTTTCTTACTAACACAATACAGACACATTAAAAATCATTGGTGTGTGTAATAAATATATGTGTGTGTAGGTGGGTGGGCACTGGTGGGCACAGTTTAAGACTTTTGCGTTGTACCCTACTTGCCTTAGTTTGCTTCAGTTGTCATCACCTGTACAACAAGAAGTCCAACACCAACACTTTACATGATACACACAAACATGTGCAAATTAATTCTTTGTGAGTCAAAGATACCATAATATATGTTTCTATGTGGTATTGATGGACCGCTTGTCTGTGTGGGTGGTTGTGATCCAGGCTCTATGGTGGTTGTGGATGAGATCACATGTGGCCAAAGGTGCTGAAAAGTGTAGAATAAGGAGAAGGATTCTAGGGGCCCATGATTAACAGGGGTCCAGAGAGGCTCCAAATACAATTATAATATTAACAAATAATATGGGGGGTGGCCCAATAAGATTTCTTTTCATGGGGCCCAAAAGAACCAGGCGGCCCCCTGCATGGGGCACACACTTCCAGACCTGTAATGTGATGTTAACATTTCATCACTGCTGTCCAAATTTGAACTGCTTTAATTTAGCAAAATCCCGCTCAACTGGCTAAGAGTCACTATAGTAGGGTTTAAATTTGAAGAAGGCTTAAAACTTGGATTTCTTTTTATTACTATTTACCGTAAACTCCTCAGTAGAAACACTTTATTGAGAGCAGACAGTAATCATCTGCCCCATTTAGTTCGTAACATACCAGTGGGTCAATTTTTGCGAGTTAGAAGAAATTGTAGTACTATTACTGATGTCATATCAAAAGCAGTTCTTTTAGCACATCGTTTTGAGCAACATGGCTACGATAAAATTGATATTGGTAAAGCATGGGATAGAGCTCTAAATACTGATCGTGGCTCTTTACTTAAGAAGAAATCTAAATCTTCTCCAACATCTAATTATTTTTCTACGGGCTATACTCCATTGGCGGAAGAATAAAAAAATATCATTTACAAACATTGGCACATTCTTAAGAGTGATCCGACACTTAAAGACATCTGTGCTGAACTGCCCAAATTTATATTTAGGCATGTCTGTAATATTAGTGATTGACTTGTTCATTCAGATATGAATATTCCCGTCTCGACTACTCGGCCTTCCAGCCCACCAAAAGGTTTCTTTAGATGCAGTATATGTGCACATTGTTCTAATTCCACCAAAGCAAAGTTTTTCTTTCATCGCCGTACTGGTAAGCAATATTCTATATCTTCATTTATCAATTGTAACACTACACATGTAGTATATCTCTTAAAATGTCCTTGTGGATTGGCATATATTGGCCAACCAAAACGTCAACTTAAATTATGGATAGCTGAACATAAAACAGCAATCCGTACTCAGAATCTAACTTATGCCATGGCAAGGCATTATAAACAGGCCGGTCATGGCTCTCCAGCATCTTTAAATTCTGGGGCATTGAGAAAATCACAGTTCCACCCAGAGGAGGTGACATCATTAAAAAACTTTTATGTAGAGAAGCATTCTGGATTCATACTTTGGGCACTTTGGAACCATTTGGTTTGAATGAAAAAATTAAATTTACTTGTTTTCTTTAATATTAACATTTGTTTTTATTCTGGGTTTTTGTCATGTTTGTTTTTTGGGACAGTGTGTCTGTAATTATGAACTGATTACCAGTGTTGCCACAGTTACTTTGAAAAAGTAGTCCAATTACTGATTACTGATTACTCCTTGAAAAAGTAACTTAGTTACTTTACTGATTACTCAATTGTAAAAGTAACTAAGTTAGATTACTAGTTACTTTTTTAGTTACTTTTCCCAGCTGCCGACAACAACCCTCTGCCACCTCAACATGACAATGATACCTGTTTTGCCAAAACTTACTTTATAGTCACCCTTTCTTGACTTCAATGAAAATAAATACTTGTTTTATAAAAGTAAAATAAAGACCTCTTTCTTGACCTCATATTTAACTGTTGACAGCACTGTAACAGTAAAACTTGCAATTTCGAACCTACATTGTTTATAAATGTAACTATTAAATTCATTCTAGCATTTTTCTAACATTTAAATTCTCTCTAAATATTTTACTTGTCAAAATTAATATTATTTTAAGTAGTATTAGTAGTTGTAGTAAAAAAAGGCTTCAAAACTGGACCTTTAATCTAGGGGTGTTGTGAGGGGGGCACATCCCTCCCCCACGCCCCCATTCCATCTGGATTCGCCCCTACTTTGGCGTTTGAGCACAAAGAATGGATAACATTTATTTATGCAGAAAATGTGACCAGATTTACAGGTAAGAAAGTTTTATTGTGTTTTCACATCATGTGGTCCTCAGAAAGAGAGTTTAGGTGCATTTGAGTGGAAAATAGTGTTAGTTGTTGACGCGTCGCGGAGGATCAGCTGTTTTAACGTGCAGATACGGAGCAGCTCAGCTCAGCTCTAAATAAAGGAGGAAAAAAAGTATAAAAATGTCTTTGTAAAGCTCAGTGCAGGTGTGCTGATCACCGTGCTTTAAGAGGAGACGACGAGTCGAGCAGCTGCAAAAAACCGTGGATGAAAAGCTCACAGCTCACTTAAAGTGGGCAGTTCAGTCGAACCGCGACCTCCTGCCCACAGACCAAGTTTAATGCTGCTATCGACCCACAATGAAAAATAATAGTAACGCACAGTGACATGGAGAAGTAACTTTAATCTGATTACTGATTTGGAAAGATTAACGCGTTAGATTACTCGTTACTAAAAAAAGTGGTCAGATTAGAGTAACGCGTTACTAAGTAACGCGTTACCGGCATCACTGCTGATTACAAATGGAGTGAGTGCCTTGATTGACGGATGGTCACGCCCCCTTTAAGCATTATGACACCTGGCTCCTATTAGTATTTAGGCTGTACCATCTATGACTCTTCAGGACTCTGATGAAGATGTGAAGTTCACATCGAAACGTTTGTCCCTTTTGTATGTTTTCAGCACCTTAATACATTTTTCAGTACCTACTTCTGTGTTGCACCAGCTGCTTTTCTCTTCTACAAGTCAGTCCTACCTGGTTGCACAGGATTTTAGGTTGAAGAGGATTTGCAAATCATTGTATTCTGCTTTTATTTACATTTTACACAATGTCCCAACTTCATTGGAATTGGGGTTGTAATAATAATAATGAATGCTTCTGTTAGTTCGGGCAGCACGGTGGCTTAGTAGTTAGCACTGTTGCATCACAGCAAGTAGGTCATGTGATCGATTCCCACCTGTGGCCTTTCTGTGTGGAGTTTGCATGATTTCCACGTGTTTGTGTGGGTTCCATCCGGGTGGTCCGGCTTCCTCCCACATCCAAACACTTGCAGGTTAAGTGGAGTGGAAACTTTAAATTGTCTGTAGGTGCAAATGTGTTTGTTTGTCTATATTTGGCCCTGTGACAGACTGAGGTCCTGTCCAGGGTGTACCCCGCCTCACGCCCGATGGCTGCTGGCATACGCTCTAGCCCTCTGTGATCCTTAATTGGAGTAAGCGGTTGAAGATGAGTGAGTGAGCTTCTGTCAGTTCAGCATTGTGCATAAACATCAGTTCAGACTGCGAAACGTGTTGTGTTCACTGCTCAGGAACTCTAAACATCAACCACCCACTCACCCCCCAGTTAGCACCGATCTCCCCCCCTGGCTTAGTCATTTATTTAAATCCATATTCATCTTCCTTCAAGCAAAGTAATCTGTCTGAATTTACAGTTACTTTTCTCCCTGTCTGCTGTCTGTCTCTTACTACCTCCAATTTTCTCGATTAGTCTTTCAGATGTATGGTTTCTCTGTGCCGTACGGGCCACCCATCTCTCTCATGCTCAGGTTTCATCTTGCAATGTTTATTTTTTTGTCTTGCTTTCCTTCTCACCCATTCCACATGTTATCTGCCTCAGGCAATCCAATCCATCTGACTTTAGGAATCATATCATCCAATCAGGGCCCACATGGTAGACCGGGGTGGGCCCTGAGGGACAGACAAACCAACTCTCTAACAGGATTACACCTCCCACCTGTCCGTCTCTTTAAAAAAGCCCACGCTCGGCCACTCGCCTCTGCACATGGTTTCATATGGCTGTCATTTAGGTATGGAATTCTTATGTGTGTATGTGTGTGTGTGTGTGTGTGAAGACAGAACACACACACACACACGCATAAGCATGTCTATTGTTACTGTGTAAGGACCTCATATATTCCGATTTACCTCCCATAACAGACAGCTGATGGAGAGGGCAGCTGAAAGACGTGCACATGCCCAGCACATCACCAAGGCTGTCGTTGTGAAGATGAAGGGAGTAAAATGTTCTCTAATGGCCATTTGCACTGTGCTTTTCCTCTCAATAAAGCTGGCTAAGAGAGAGAGAGAGAGAGAGAGAATGGGCGAAAGAGAGAGAAGGAGAGAGAGGAAGGGGCATGTACAATTGAATATAGGCTGGGGGGAATAAAAGAAATACAGAAAAGGGGATTTACACTAATGGTAAAAGAAAGGCCAAACCATTATGAGTAGTTTAACAGAGAAAACAGCCAGAGGGTGACAGAAGAGATCCACAAGAGGCAGAAAGATAAAGGGATATTAAAATGCAAAAGGAGAAAGACAGTGAGAAGAAAGGATGTAAATCAGATAACTGCTAGTTTTTCTTTCGTGTGCAACTTGGTGGGATATGTATGATTTTAATTACAGAAGATGGATGGAGTTTGCAAATTCTGGTGAGGATTCTTAATATTTCATACATATGTAATGGAGGCCGCCAGGTGTCGCTGTGTAGTTGTAGGTGTAGTTAGTAAACCTCACTCCCAACAGCTGAAAAGGATTCTCTGGTCACAAGGTCAGAGCCCTGGGTTTTAGCCTTCTGGTTAGAGAGTCCGACTCCCATGCCGGAGTCATAACAACACAACGCAGAGTGCAGCTGCTACACATACATGCATGGAAGTGAAAAATCTGCTAATGGCAAGTAAATCATGGGGAAAAAAAGCAATGTTGCGTTGTGATTGAATTGTTCAAACAAACTCTGTACATAATCAGGGACAAGTTGTGACCTGTAGCCTTTTTCCAATCTGTGGCTATGTATAGGTGCATGGCTGTAATGCATCAAAATTGCAGTAGTCTTCCAACAATTTAACAAAGTCAAGGTTTCCACAGTGCACATGTGGGTTTGTGAAGGTCTCCAATATCTCCCATTAGTCATGTGTTCCATGTAATCATCTGGACCACAATTGAAGATTAGGTCAGGTCAGATGTGGGAGCATACACAGCAAAATCACCAGTGTAAAACTAACACTGTCACTGTCAGTGTTAATTCAGCACTTGTGATTTTACTGTGTACGCTGATATCTTAGGTTGCCTGGTCTGCCACACCGTGAAACTCGCATGTGTCCTGGATGGCAACCACTCAAGCAGAGAACTCGCCCATCCTCACCTCTCAAAAGTAACTGTCTATCTGCCACAGTCAAGAAAACATGGAGATCTCCTTGGCCGTGTCCAGCTACTGTAGTTGTCAGCGCTGGATCATGCACAGGGAAATGTGCTACAGGACCAAATATCATAGATAACATTTTGTCACAATGTAACTGATACTTCTCATCTTGGTCTTTCCTAAGTAACCATTTGTTTGACACAAAGTCATTCCAGTGGTACCCAAGGATCGTATGAAGAGACTTGGTACCAAGGACATCCACTTGTTGCCTTAGGTCACTGGTTAGAGTCCAAGTCTCACAACCACACAGTAAGACAGGTAGAACTAGAACTCTGAAGACTTGAACCTTTGTTCTCCTGCAGATTTATCAGCATTGCAAAACATCTCTGTCCATTGACCTCATCACTGTCAACCCAATTTCAAAGCTCAAGCAGCTTGTGTAAATTCTCATTTTACTCCACCTTCAACATTGGCAGTCTTTTTCAAAAGTAGGTCAGTTACCAGTATTTTTTATTTGTTTTTTATTTTTATTTTAATGCCCACATTTCACTTTTGTCAATGGAGATACATACTAGTGTCTAGTGTAAATGGAATCAGGTGAAAATAACATCTCCACTCAGTCTAAATATGAGACACATTTTACTGCCAGGTGTTATTTGTTAGAGTTTGAATTCTGGATGCATCACTTTCAATCATCCATCATCCATCCATCCATATAAACATACATACATACATACATACATACGAGGGCTGTCAATAAAGTATAGGTCCTTTTTATTTTTTTCAAAAACTATATGGATTTCATTCATATGTTTTTACGTCAGACATGCTTGAACCCTCGTGCGCATGCGTGAGTTTTTCCACGCCTGTCGATGACGTCATTCGCCTGTGAGCACTCCTTGTGGGAGGAGTCGTCCAGCCCCTTGTCGGAATTCCTTTGTCTGAGAAGTTGCTGAGAGACTGGCGCTTTGTTTGATCAAAAGTTTTTCTAAACCTGTGAGACACATCGAAATGGACACGCTTCGAAAAATTAAGCTGGTTTTCTTTGAAAATTTTAACGGCTGATGAGAGATTTTGAGGTGATACTGTCGCTTTAAGGACTTCCCACGGTGCGAGACGTCGCGCAGCGCTCTCAGGCGCCATCGTCAGCCTGTTTCAAGCTGAAAACCTCCACATTTCAGGCTCTATTGATCCAGGACATCGTGAGAGAACAGAGAATGTCGGGACGCAGCCGGCGCGGTGCAGCGGCATAGGAAAAACACCTCCGTGTTGATAACCATTTGTAAAATCCAGGCGGCTTTTGATGGCTTTCAGTGGAGTGAGCATATGAGAAATTGTTTAACAGCTGGACATGTTCCAACTTGTCCTTAAGGCTTCCAACAGAGGTGTTTTTCCTGTGGCGGAGCGTCGCAGCAGCTGCGAGCCGACGCTGCAATCCGTCCGCACGTCTTTCATTAAAAAAAAATCACCTTTAACAGTGGAATATCCGGATAAAATGCTGAAACTGACTTCTTCTGAAACTTCTCTGTTCTCTCACGACATCCTGGATCAATAGAGCCTGAAATGTGGAGGTTTTCAGCTTGAAACAGGCTGACGACGGCGCCTGAGAGCGCTGCGCGACGTCCCGCACCGTGGGAAGTCCTTAAAGCGACAGTATCACCTCAAAATCTCTCATCAGCCGTTAAAATTTTCACCGAAAACCTGCTTAATTTTTCGAACCGTGTCCACTTCGATGTGTCTCACAGGTTTAGAAAAAATTTTGATCAAACAAAGCGCCAGTCTCTCAGCAACTTCTCAGACAAAGGAATTCCAACGAGGGGCTGGACGACTCCTCCCACAAGGAGTGCTCACAGGCCAATGACGTCACCGACAGGCGTGGAAAAACTCACGCATGCGCACGAGGGTTCAAGCATGTCTGACGTAAAAACATATGAACGAAATCCATATAGTTTTTGAAAAAAATAAAAAGGACCTATACTTTATTGACAGACCTCGTATGCACATTTTTTACTGCTTCTCTAAGGTTGGGTCACAGGAGCATCAGGTTAATGTAAAGCGCACAGATGTCAGTCTCCACATCATCCTGGCAGATCTCAGGCCAGACTGAATACACCGAAGGAAATTCAGCAAGCAATTTATGAGATGTGGCTCTTGACAGATGGCTTGAAGAGAAAATACACACACACAGACACATACAGATGCACAAGAAGTTATTCAAACTTGCCAACAACTCAGATGTGCACAACCTCACTCTGAAAAAGACAAAGTAGGTGGAACTGTGAGACATGAGTTGTATTAGTAAAATGTAAACTAGGGGTTCAATTCCAGGTGTGTGCTCCAGGCTTCCTGTCTGTGTCCTTGGACAAGATACTTCATCTACATTGTCCCAGTCCACCAAGATATAATGGATGGTGGCCTTGGCAGGGGAAGTAACTTTAGATGGACTGGCACCCCATCCAAGAAAGCCATAGACTCTCATCTGCTTCACACTACAGACCCTGGAGATAAGTTTCAGCACCAACGGGCCTCGGGGTCTATATAGGACTTACTTCTACTTCTTACTCTGAAATAGATTTAGACTATCTGTCCTTGCATGTATCCAATATATACACCAATGTACACGGTGAACTGTCAGCTCCTACGTGAATTAATATGCTTATTAGCATAGGGATATAAGTCAACACTGGCCCCAATATGTCTGTTCGGCCCTATTGTGGCCTGAGTGTTTGTGTGTATGTGAAGAGGTGCTTCTTGTACTTGCTTTTAAATATGGTATTTTACTTAAGCTCCACTTAAAAACACGATCCACCATTTGTCACTGTGTGAAATCTCATGAATTTAACCAGTGTTAGTGCTAAAGATTTTTTCTATGACAGTTATATTGGAGATTAGTTTAGCTTAATGCACTCCAAAGGAAAACACCCGAGCCCATATTCTTTGAAATATCTAAATTGGGCTTCAGTCGACTTCATCAAATATTTAAGATTGCGATGAATCTGCAGAAACAACATTACAATGTTGTAAGAACCTGTAAAACCTTAAAATGTGCAGCACCACTCTCACAAATAAGTCAGCATGCCACTCAGTCATTCTTTACAGCTCATAAAAATAGCAATAAATAAATAAATATCTGCATCTGGTGAGAGCCAACTTCAATAAGCATTAAGTAAACCTCAGGACCTTGACAGATCTTCTGAATGAACATGCCCACCTCCAAAGACAGACTAACAAGTAATATCTGTTGTGGCTTTCCCCAAGATGACCAGTCTGACTTGGACCACTTTATATCTGGGAGAGGCACATACAACAACAATAACAAAAAATGTATTCATAAGTTGTAAATAATTGGAGACTGCTGACATTGTTGCCATGATCTGAAAGGAACAAAGAATAAATGTGAGTCAGTTAACATATTCATTAACTGACAGTGTGAAACCCCAGAGTGCTGTTTGTGTCAAATCTGCCATTTTGCAAAGATAAAACCTGTTGTAATTACTTCACTGTACTTTGAGAAAACCTGGAAGAAACATGACTGTATGACTGTTTTCACACATGCAAGCAGAAATGCAACAGTGGACAGCTGCTTGCATGCTGTGCAAAATTTTCTTTATATATATATATATATATATATATATATATATATACAGTAGTGTTCAGAGTAATAGTAGTGCTATGTGACTAAAAAGATTAATCCAGGTTTTGAGTATATTTCTTATATTTCTTCACAAGGTACCAGTAGATTCAGTAGATTCTCACAAATCCAACAAGACCAAGCATTCATGATATGCACACTCTTAAGGATATGAAATTGGGCTATTAGTAAAAAAAAGTAGAAAAGGGGTGTTCACAATAATAGTAGTGTGGCATTCGGTCAGTGAGTTCGTCAATTATGTGGAACAAACAGGTGTGAATCAGGTGTCCCCTATTTAAGGATGAAGCCAGGACCTGTTGAACATGCTTTTCTCTTTGAAAGCCTGAGGAAAATGGGACATTCAAGACATTGTTCAGAAGAACAGCATAGTTTGATTAAAAAGTTGATTGGAGAGGGGAAAACTTATACGCAGGTGCAAAAAATTATAGGCTGTTCATCTACAATGATCTCCAGTGCTTTAAAATGAACAACAACAACAACAAAAAAAAAAACAGACGCATGGAAGAAAATGGAAAACAACCATCAAAATGGATATAAGAAGAACCAGAATGGCAAAGGCTCACCCATTGATCGGCTCCAGGATGATCAAAGACAGTCTGGAGTTACCTGTAAGTGCTGTGACAGTTAGAAGAAGCTAACTTATTTGCAAGAATCCCTCGCAAAGTCCCTCTGTTAAATAAAAGACGTGCAGAAGAGGTTACAATTTGCCAAAGAACACATCAATTGGCCTAAAGAGAAATGGAGGAATATTTTGTGGACTGATGAGAGTAAAATTGTTCTTTTTGGGTCCAAGGGCCGCAGACAGTTTGTGAGATGACCCCCAAACTCTGAATTCAAGCCACAGTTCACAGTGAAGACAGTGAAGCATGGTGGTGCAAGCATCATGATATGGGCATGTTTCTCCTACTATGGTGTTGGGCCTATATATCGCATACCAGGTATCATGGATCAGTTTGGATATGTCAAAATACTTGAAGAGGTCATGTTGCCTTATGCTGAAGAGGACATGCCCTTGAAATGAGTGTTTCAACAAGACAATGACCCCAAGCACACAAGTAAACAAGCAAAATCTTGGTTCCAAACCAACAAAATTAATGCCTCGCAGATATGAAGAAATCATGAAAAACTGTGGTTATACAACTAAATACTAGTTTAGTGATTCACAGGGTTGCTACAAAAGCAGTTTGAACATAATAGTTTTGAGTTTGTAGCGTCAACAGCAGATACTACCATTATTGTGAACACCCCCTTTTCTACTTTTTTTTTTACTAATAGCCCAATTTCATAGCCTTATGAGTGTGCATATCATGAATGCTTGGTCTTGTTGGATTTCTGAGAATCTACTGAATCTACTGGTACCTTGTTTCCCATGTAACAATAAGAAATATACTCAAAACCTGGATTAATCTTTTTAGTCACATAGCACTACGATTATTCTGAACACTACTATCTATCTATCTATCTATCTATCTATCTATCTATCTATCTATCTATCTATCTATCTATCTATCTATCTATCTATCTATCTATCTATCTATCTATCTATCTATCTATCTATCTATCTATCTATCTATCTATCTATCTATCTATCTATCTATCTATCTATCTATCTATCTATCTATCTATCTATATCAATCAATCAACATTTATTTATAAAGCGCTTTACAGCACCGACTGGTGTCCAAAGTGCTTAACATTAAAAACACAAATTTACAAAATAAAACACATATAAAATAAAATTTTAAAACAACACATAAAAAAAAGAACATAAAAATAACAGAACATGTCACCTCCCCAGTCACCATAGCAAGTTTGGTGTGGCTGTGCATAGCGAACACAAACCGTGCCACATACATACTTACATAGATTGTCTTTTATATGTATATACAGTGAGGAAAATAAGTATGTGAACACCCTGCAATTTTGCAAGTTCTCCCATTTAGAAATCATGGAGGGGTCTGAAATTTTCATCAAAGGTGCATGTCCACTGTAAGAGACATAATAATAATAAAATAAAAAAAATCCGGAAATCACAATGTATGATTTTTTAAAAAAAATAATTTATTTGAATGATACTGCTGCAAATAAGTATTTGAACACCTGTGAAAATCAATGTTAATATTTAGTACAGTAGCCTTTCTTTGCAATTACAGAGGTCAAATGTTTCCTGTAGTTTTTCACCAGGTTTTCACACACTCCAGCAGGGATTTTGGTCCACTCCTCCATACAGATCTTCTCCAAATCTTTCAGGTTTGGAGTTTCAGCTCCCTCCAAAGATTTTCTACTGAGTTCAGGTCTGGACACTGGCCAGGCCACTCCAGGACCTTGAAATGCTTCTTACGGAGCCCCTTCTTAGTTGCCCTGGCTGTGTGTTTGGGGTCATTGTCATGCTGGAAGACCCAGCCATGACCCAGCTTCAATGCTCTTACTGAGGGAAGGAGGTTGTTTGCCAAAATCTTGCAATACATGACACCATCCATCCTCCCTTCAATACGGTGCAATCGTCCTGTCCCCTTTGCATAAGAGCACCCCCAGAGTATGATGTTTCCACCCCCATGCTTCACGGTTGGGATGGTTTTCTTAGGGTTGTTCTCATCCTCTAAACATGGTAAGTGGAGCTGATTCCAAAAAGCTCTATTCTGGTCTCATCTGACCACATGACTTTCTCCCATGCCTCCTCTGGATCATCCAGATGGTCACTGGTGAACTTCAAACGGGCCTGGACATGTGCTGGCTTGAGCAGGGGGACCTTGCTGCCCTGCAGGATTTTAAACCATGACAGCATCATGTGTTACTAATGTAATCTTTGTGACTGTGGTCCCAGCTCTCTTCAGGTCATTTACCAGGTCCTCCTGTGTTGTACTGAGCTTTCTCAGAATCATCCTTACCCCTTATCCTTAAATTATATATATATATATATATATATATATATATATATATATATATATATATATATATATATAAACGGTTGTCCCGTAAAACAAACTTCAACTTTTTCAAGGTACTTCATTTTTTAGGGAACAAAATATATTGGGTGAAATTCAAGCGATTTGATACCCAGCCCCTGTTTTTTTTTTTTTATGATTGTTCATTAGTGTCCAACTTTGTTACATCTGCCTCAGGTGGCATTTTTGAGGTATTCAACGTCAACATGAAATTCCTCATCAAGGACCCCTCAGAGTGGGAGGATGACCCATCATTCCAGTCATCACAGCAGGTCCTTGATAACATTGCTGCTGTCAATGATTTTGCTCAGTGAGGAGTTGCACTTATCCAGGATTCCAATCAGATCCTAATGAAGGATGAACAGCAGCACTAATACCTGCTGCAAGTTGTTGGGCCAGTCTTGTTTTATGTCTGCATCATCCAACTCATAAAAGTTCAGAGGTAGGAATGACTCTGTTGCAACTCTGTTCACAGGACCATTAACATTCTTAGTCTGATTGTGGTACATGGTATAAAAACTGAATGTGCTCATTTAAAGTGAATATGCTCATTTAAACTTTACTTCTAGTTGACAATCTGTCCATGCTGTCATACCGGGACAGAACGGGAAAGTTATGCTATGCCTCTTCAGCCACAGACTGCTCCTTCCCAAGTGTAGGACCAACAGACTGAAAAACTCCTTTGTGCCTCAGGCCATCAGACTGTATAACTCCTCACTCGGGGGGAGGAGGAGTAACAGGAAGACAGAGGATGGGAAGGAGAGGAACAGTAGCAGCCAGTAAACCAGTAGTGATCAATATGTCTGGATTTTATATTTGTGTATTTATATTTATATTTGCAAACTTTTTTTTTTTTTTTTGCTTTCACTTCTGATACTCTGTGTGCTTGTTACCCTGTGTGCTGCTATACAATGCTGCTGGAACCTCAATTTCCCTGAACGAGTCTTCCCAAGGGATCAATAAAGTTCTATTTTATCTAATCTAAACTAATGCTATTAATGCTACCAACAGCTGGCTTCTTATTCTGGGCTTCTTATAAGATAAGATAAGAGCAACTGTATTCATCCTGAAGTAAATTATTTTTAATATTTTAATTATTTATTATTTTCTTATTTAATAAATAAGAATTTTATTATTTAATAAATGACTAATTATTTAATTGTTTTTATGATGTGTTTTCTGCTGCTGTACGTGGTGTAATGTTAGTGTGTTGCACACATCAATAAAAACCTGATGTACATCCCTAGTCTTTTTAGGAAATATGTATTTGAAGGTAAGCAACCTCTTGTTCTTTTACTTTGCTGTGATTTTCCTTCTTCACTTTTAAATAGGCTGAGAAGAAAAGAGGACAGGTTAAACATGACAATGGAGGGTGGAGGATGAAACAGTTGGGGAGCAAGACAATTAAGGAGCCAGAAACAGCATCACGTGTTCAGGCATCTGTTCAGGATACCTCCTGGTTATCTCTCCGTGGAGGTATTCTGGTCACGTTCAACTGGGAGCAGACCTCAGGGCACCCCCCATAACACCTTGGAGGGATTATGTATCCCAGCTGGTTTGAGAAAATCTCATGATCCCTGAGGAAATACTGGAGAATGTGGCTAGAATGTGTTTTCTTCTGCGGCAAATGGATTTTTTTTTTCTGTGCTCTAACTTTCACAATTACAAGACTGACCACAGGTAAACCTCACCCCAACCCACGATACATCTGACAAGAACCTTAAATTTACACCTTGACCTTTAACTTGACAGTATGAGTTTCCTCCCATGAAATGTGTTACCAGGTCTTTACCACATTCTTCTTCATTTGCTGCTTGTTTTTGGCTTTTTCTGCATTTAGTTTTATCTCCAGTGAGTGGAAAGCAGCTGTGTTGGGTTGAGGTCAGGTGACTGACTTGGGCACTGAAGAATATTGAATCTATTTGCTTTGAGAAGCTCTTGGGTTGCTTTGTCAGTATGTTTTGGGTCATTACCCATCTGCACTGTGAAGGGCCATCCTATCAGTTTGGCAAGGCTTAGATACATCAGAGCAGATGGTAGCTGCTTCCATGCTGATACCATCACCAGTCACATCATCAATAAACAGTTTGTGCAGAGCTTTTAAAATATTTTCTGGCAAAATCTGATCCAACCTTATTATGTGTTTCACCTTGTCATAAAGCCCCTGCAATGCTATAAAGTTGTCTCTTGATTGTAATGTACCAACATGTGATCTGCTCTGATGTTCTAGTTGTTCTCACGAAATTGATCCTGTAGAGTAAACTAGCATGTACGAGGTCTGTCAATAAAGTAACGGTCCTTTTTTTTTTTTTTCAAAAACTATATGGATTTCATTCATATGTTTTTATGTCAGACATGCTTGAACCCTCGTGCGCATGCGTGAGTTTTTCCACGCCTGTCGGTGACATCATTCGCCTGTGAGCGCGCCTTGGGAAGGAGTGGTCCCGCCCCCTCGTCGGATTTTCATTGTCCGGAAATGGCGGAATGAAAAGGACTTTTTTTCCATCAAAATTTTTTCAGAAGCTGTTAGAGACAGGCACCTGGAAACCATTCGAAAAATTTATCTGGCTTTCGGTGAAAATTTTACGGGCTTCACAGAGAATAAGGTCTGTTACTACAGCTTTAAGGACCCGGACCATTTCTAAACGGATGGCTCTGTGGATACAAGACCGTCATGTGCTCTTTCTCTGGTTATCACAAGAGCTGGACATCAGCCATTTTCCGGCAGATTTCACTTTTAACAAGAGATTTTGTCATGGAAAGCCGCGCGGAGGCTTCGCGTGTAAAGACCGATTCGCTTTGGAAGCGAGACCAACGAACACCTCCGTTTCGGCGTGTCAGAGGACAAGTTTGGACATGTCCAGCTCTCCACAATTTCACTCATACTTACTGGACTGGTAAGCATTGAAAGCCGAGATAGACATGTAGCTGAGATAGACATAAGAAGCAGGTCAAGGATGGTGCCCACTGAACTCACACACAGTGGGATGAATTCATATCCCAAATATCTTGGGTCTGCAACACCCTTGGAAATTAGGGAGTTATGAGAGGAGCTTACATCCCAGATATCGCTAGTGTATGATGATTTGGTGTCTGGCAATTGTGCGACAAAGCAAAAAGACGCAGGCAGTCACAGATGGATGGATACACATGTGCACATACTGATGGAGCCAAAATCTGTAGATCACACATTGTGCTGTTGAGAGTGTGTCGTTATTTTGCTTTATTTATTTATCTATTCATTTATTTGCAGTTATTTTGCAGGCAGCACAGTGGCTTTCGTGGTTAGCACTGTTGCCTCACAGCAAGAAGATCGTGGGCTCGCTTCCCGGCTGGGCCTTTCTGTGTGACGTGTACATGTTTGTGTAGGTTCCCTCCTGGTTCATCCGCTTCCTCCTACTTCCAAAGACATGCAGGTTTGGAGAATTGGTAACTTTACAACTGACCGTAGGTTCAAGTGTGAATGAGTTTGTCTGTCTATCTGTGGCCCTTCAATAGACTCATGTCCTGCTCAGGGTGTACCTTGCCTCTTGGTCTATGTCTGCTGGGATAGGCTCCAGCTCCACGTGACCCTTGATTCTAGAAAGCAGGTATAGAAATTGAATAAATTATTTATTTTGCATCATAGGGATTTATTAATTAATGAACCCACATATACATTTCATTAACAGACTGTCACATTTTGTAGGGCACAATTGCTAATCATTCTCAGATCAGGACAGATTTTCATATCTTACCTGTCTGGATGAATGGATTTGTGATGCCTAAAGACAAATCAATATTCCACAGCCCCAAAAGATATAGACAGAAATCATATATTTATAGCAATGTCATTCATTATCAAAGAATGACGATAAATCAGGACATCATTTCATGTGTAGAAATTTGTGGAAATGCAATAAATAAGTAAATAAATAAGGTACCATGAATTGAAAGTGAGACATCCCAGAGAGAGGGAGAGAGGTTGTACAAAAGGTGAGATTGAGGGAGGTGTGTGTGTGTGTGTGTGTGTGTGTGTGTGTGTGTGTGTGTGTGTGTGTGTGTGTGTGTGTGTGTGTGTGTGTGTGTGTGTGTGTGCGTGCGCACACACACACAAACACATGCCCATGCACACATTATGACTTGTGAATCATGGCTGAGGTGTGCCGTGAATCACATGCAACCTCTGACCTCCATAAAATACACCATCTTGAATCGATAACTAATTAGCTGCTAATTACCATGTGAAAAAACACACAAAGAATGCCACAAACACAAAACATCCATATATCAGCGACTTACTGTTTGCAGACTGCTATGTGTTACACTCCCAAAGTCTCTCATAACATCATTCATAATTACTGATAAGTCAAAAGGTCAAGAAGACACAGCTTGAGCTTGCTCTCTCTCTCTCTCTCTCTCTCTCTCTCTCTCTCTCTCTCTCTCTCTGCCTCTGCGCGCACACGCGCATGCACACACACACACACACACATTTTCATCAGATGTCAGTAACAACCCAAGTTATACACACATATAAAGAAACCAAAACAAATAAGTACAGAAATTAAATTATGTGTAATAATGTGAAATGACACAGTAAAAAAGTATTGAACACATGAAGGTGCACAAAGACAAAGAAAGCCAAGACACCAGCTGAAATCTATCAATAAATAGAAATCAATCCTGCCCCTTGTCCGTGCAAATTAATATCAGCTGGTTCACTCCCAAGTGATGGCCTATAAAAAGGTGTCTCATTATTAAGGTGTCACACAAGCAACAGCTTACGACAAGTAAAAAAGCAAAGAGCTCTCTCAAGATCTTTGCAACCTTATTGTTGCAAAACATACTGATGGCACTGGTTACAGAAGGATTTCTAAATTTCTAAACGTTCCAGTGAGCACTGTAAGGTTGTAATAAAGAAAGAACATTTCACCATGACCAGGGGTTCCGTGCAAAATTCCTGACAGAGGAGTGAGATAAGAATTATCAGAAGAGTTGTCTAACAGCCAAGGACCACTTGTGGAGAGCAAATAAACTATTGTGTCAAAGAAAACAATAAGCAATGCACTCAACTTGTTTGAGCCTGTTTGCACTCCCACCACACAAGACTCCATTGCTGAGGAAAAAGCATGGTGAAGCTCCTTAAATGATTGCCGGACAACATTTAGACAAGCCTACAAAATACCTGGAGAATATAGTCTGGTCAGATAAGTCCAGAACTGAGCTCTTTGAATGTCATAATTCATGCCATAGATGGCACTGCACATCATCCCAAAACACCATACCAACATTGAAATTTGGAGGTGGGAACATCATGGTGTGAGGCTGTTTTTCAGCAGTCAGCACTGGCAAACTTCATATAATTGAAGGAATGATGAATGGAAAAATGTACAGAGACATTCTTCATAATAATCTACCCGTATAATGAAACTGAAACAATGGTAGACATTTCAGCAAGATAGTGATCCAAAACACAAAACAACTCTCAGATGGTTTCAGAGACTGAAAATAAATCGGTCCAGTCAATCACCCAACTTGAAAACAATAGAAAATCTATGGAAAGAGTTCAAAGAAGACATCCACGGAACCTTCAAGATTTGAAGACTTTGTGTCAAACAATGATCCAAAATCACACCTGGTGCAACTATTTTCTTCATACAGGAGTTATATTAAAGCTGTTATTACCAACAAAGGCATTGTATGTAGTATTAAATACATTTCAGTGAGCATGTTCAATATTTTTTCCCTGTCAGTCCATTTAATCACACATAACTTAGTTTTTGTACTTATTTGTTTTGTTTTCTTTGTATGTATGTATTGTAATATTTGTATGTATTACTTGGGTTGTTAATGACATTTGGTGAAAATTTTTGTGTCAATAGCATCTTTAAAAATATATGTACCGAGAAATAATAATAATAATAATAATAATAATAACAAATTTTATTTATAATGCACTTATGGGGCAACTGTTTGTTGTGATTTGGCGCTATACAAGAAAAAAGTTGATTGATTGATTGATTTATAAGAAAATCTCAAAGTGCTACAGCAAAGAAATGAACAGAAACACATTAAAATTGCACATTAAAAGCCTTTCTAAATAAAAATGTTTTAAGCTGCTTTTAAAAGACTCCACAGACTGTGGAGCAGGTGTCGGGGCAGGGCGTTCCAGAGTCATGGGGCAGCTGCCTGAAAAGATCTGTCCCCCATGGTGCGGTGCTTGGTCGAGGTTGGCAGAGGCAATTTGAGTCAGTGGACCGGAGGCACTGGGTGGTGGTGTGTGGAGTGACGAGCTCTGTCAGGCAGTCCGGGGGGGCATGGAGGCACTGGGATGTCAGCCAGCAGATCTTGCAATCAATCCTCTGCTGGACCAGGAGCCAATGGAGGGACAAAAGTATGGAGGTGATGTGGTCATATTTGCGCCTCCTCATTAGGACCTGGGCAGCGCAGTTCTGGATGTGCTGGAGCTTCTGCATGCTCCTGCCCAAGATCCCAATGAGGAGGGCATTACAATAGTGTTTAATACTTATTTTACCCGCGCTGCATATTATATATATATATATATATATATATATATATATATATATATATATATATATATATATATATATATATACACACAGTGGGGAAAATAAGTATTTGACTCCCTGTCAGTTTTGCAGGTGTTCCCAATGGAGAGGTCTGTAACTTCAACTGTGAGAGACAGAATCTAAAAAAAACAAAAAAAAATCCAGAAAATCACATTGTATGATTTTTAAATAATTAATTTGAATTTTATTGCATAAAATAAGTATTTTATCCCCTACCAACCAGCAAGAATTCTGGCTCTCACAGACCTGTTAGTTTTTCATTAAGAAGCTCTCTTATTCTGCACTCTTTACCTGTATTAACTGCACCTGTTTGAACTTGTTATGTATAAAAGACACCTGTTCACACACTCAATCAATCACACCACCATAGCCAAGACCAAAGAGCTGTCTAAGGACACCAGGGACAAAACTGTAGACCTGCAGAAGTCTGGGATGGACTACAGGACAACAGGCAAGCAGCTTGGTAGAAAACAACTGTTATGATTATTTATTAGGAAGTAGAAGAAACACAACATGATTGTCAATCTCCCTCGGTTTGGGATTCCATGTAAGATCTCACTTTGTGGGGTGAGAATGATTCTGAGAACGCTCAGAACTACACAGGAGGACCTAGTCAATGACCTGAAGAGAGCTGGGACCACAGTCACAAAGATTACATTAGTAACAAAAGATGCTGTCATGGTTTAAAATCCTGCAGGGCAGCAAGGTCCCACTGCTCAAGCCAGCACATGTCCAGGCCCGTTTGAAGTTCACCAGTGACCATCTGGATGATCCAGAGGAGGCATGGGAGAAGGTCATGTGGTCAGATGAGACCAGAATAGAGCTTTTTGGAATCAACTCCACTTACCATGTTTAGAGGATGAGAACAACCCCAAGAAAACCATCCCAACCGTGAAGCATGGGGGTGGAAACATCATACTCTGGGGGTGCTCTTCTGCAAAGGGGACAGGACGACTGCACCATATTGAAGGGAGGATGGATGGGGTCATGTATTGCGAGATTTTGGCAAACAACCTCCTTCCCTCAGTAAGAGCATTGAAGATGGGTCATGGCTGGGTCTTCCAGCATGACAATGACCCCAAACACACAGCCAGGGCAACTCTGTAAGAAGCATTTCAAGGTCCTGGAATGGCCTGGCCAGTCTCCAGACCTGAACTCAAGAGAAAATCTTTGGAGGGAGCTGAAACTCCAAACCTGAAAGATTTGGAGAAGATCTGTATGGAGGAGTGGACCAAAATCCCTGTTGCAGTGTGTGAAAACTTGGTCAAGAACTACAGGAAATGTTTGACCTCTGTAATAGCAGATGTTTCTCTACCAATTGTTGTTTTTCTAGGGGGTCAAATACTTATTTTATGCAATAAAAAGCAAATGAATTATTTAAAAATCATACAATGTGATTTTCTGGATTTTTTTTTTTTTTAGATTCTGTCTCTCACAGTTGAAGTGTACCTATGACCTCTCCATTCTTTGTAGGTGGGAAAACCTGCAAAACTGACAGGGCGTCAAAAACTTATTTTCCCCACTGTATATATATATATACGAGGGCTGTCAATAAAGTATAGGTCCTTTTTATTTTTTTCAAAAACTATATGGATTTCATTCATATGTTTTACGTCAGACATGCTTGAACCCTCGTGCGCATGCGTGAGTTTTTCCACGCCTGTCGTGACGTCATTCGCCTGTGAGCACTCCTTGTGGGAGGAGTCGTCCAGCCCCTCGTCGGAATTCCTTTGTCTGAGAAGTTGCTGAGAGACTGGCGCTTTGTTTGATCAAAATTTTTTCTAAACCTGTGAGACACATCGAAGTGGACACGGTTCGAAAAATTAAGCTGGTTTTCAGTGAAAATTTTAACGGCTGATGAGAGATTTTGAGGTGATACTGTCGCTTTAAGGACTTCCCACGGTGTGAGACGTCGTGCAGCGCTCTCAGGCGCCGTCGTCAGCCTGTTTCAAGCTGAAAACCTCCACATTTGAGGCTCTATTGATCTAGGACGTCGTGAGAGAACAGAGAAGTTTCAGAAGAAGTCAGTTTCAGCATTTTATCCGGATATTCCACTGTTAAAGGAGATTTTTTTAATGAAAGACGTGCGGACGGGTCCGCGCGTCGGGACGCAGCCGACGCGGTGCGGCGGCAGAGGAAAAACACCTCTGTGTTGATAACCATTTGTAAAATCCAGGCGGCTTTTGATGGCTTTCAGTGGAGTGAGTATATGAGAAATTGTTTAACAGGCAGGACATGTTCCAACTTGTCCTTAAGGCTTCCAACAGAGGTGTTTTTCTTGTGGTGGAGCGTCGCGGCGGCTGCGTCCTGACGCGCGGACCCGTCCGCACGTCTTTCATTAAAAAAATCTCCTTTAACAGTGGAATATCCGGATAAAATGCTGAAACCGACTTCTTCTAAAACTTCTCTGTTCTCTCACGACGTCCTGGATCAACAGAGCCTGAAATGTGGAGGTTTTCAGCTTGAACAGGCTGACGACGGCGGCTGAGAGCGCTGAGCGACGTCTCGCACCGTGGGAAGTCCTTAAAGCGACAGAATCACCTCAAAATCTCTCATCAGCCGTTAAACGTTTCACTGAAAACCAGCTTAATTTTTCGAACCGTGTCCACTTTGATGTGTCTCACAGGTTTAGAAAAAATTTTGATCAAACAACGCGCCAGTCTCTCAGCAACTTCTCAGACAAAGGAATTCCGACGAGGGGCTGGACGACTCCTCCCACAAGGAGTGCTCACAGGCGAATGACGTCACCGACAGGCGTGGAAAAACTCACGCATGCGCACAAGGGTTCAAGCATGTCTGACGTAAAAACATATGAATGAAATCCATATAGTTTTTGAAAAAAATAAAAAGGACCGTTACTTTATTGACAGCCCTCGTATATATATATATATATATATATATATATATATATATATATATATATATATATCCTCTCCAGTAACCATCGCTGGAGCGTTTGTGCTCTTGGTAGGGTCTCCCATAGCAAATTGGTCTGAGGTGAGGAGCTACACTAAAAATGGTTCACAACAACTCCATGGAAAATCGAGGAAAAGGAAACATGACCCGGCCCAGAGGAAGCCCAGGGCCCCCATCTGGAGCAAGTCCTGGACAGAGGGCTCATCAGTAAGCGCCTGGTTGCCAGTCTTGCTACAGAGCCTGACGTGGCACAGCCCAAAAAGGCTACGTGGACTTTCCATCTCCACCCTGTGGGCTCACCACCTGCAGGGGGGACCATCGGGGTTGGTGCGCTGTCCCTTGGGTGGCAGTGAAAGTTGAGGGCCTTGAGGAACAGACCCGGGCAATAGAGGGTTGCTCTAGGGGTGTGGAATGTCACCTTGCTGTGGGAAAGGACCCCAAGCTTGTGAGGGAGGTGGAGCGCTACCAGGTAGATCTGGGGAGCCTAGCCTCCACACAGCCTTGGCTCTGGAACAGCTCTCCTTAATAGGGGTTGGACCTTATTCTTCTCTGGAGTTGCCCAGGGTGTGAGGCATCGGGCGGGTGTGAGAATACTCACAAGTCCGCAGCTGAGCGCCGCCATGTTTGAGCTTACCCTGGTAGATAAGGGGTTGCCTCCCTACACCTTCAGGTGGTGGGGGGAGGGGAAACTCTCACTATTGTTTGTGCGTATGCACACAACAGACGTTTGGACTATTCTACCTTCTTGGAGGCCCTGACTTGAGTCCTTCATGGAGCTCCAGTGGGGTACTTCATTGTTCTGTTGAGGGAATTCAACCTACATGTGGGCAATGACAGAGACACCTGGAGAGGCATGATTAGGAGCAACAGCCTCCCTGATCTAAACCCAGGTGGTCATTTGTTATTGGACTTCGGTGCTAGTCAAGGACTGTCCACTACAAACACCATGTTTGAACGTAGGGATGCTCATAAGTGTACATGCTACCAGAGCCCCCTAAGCTGAAGGTCAGTGATCAATTTTGTGATCGTATCATCTGACCTAAGGTTGTATGTTGTGGACACTCAGGTGAAGAGAGGACCAGAGCTGTCAACTGATCACCATCTGGTGGTGAGTTGGATCAAAGGTTGGGGAAGGACTTATGACAGACCTGGTAAGCCCAAATGCATAGTGCGTGTGAACTGGGAATATCTGGAGGAGCCCACTGTCAGATCTTCAACTCATACCTCCATCTGAGATTTTCTGGCATTCATGTGGAAGTTGAGGGCACTGAATCAGAATGGGCAATGTTCAAAGTTTCCATTGCTGAAGCTGCAGTAGGGAGCTGTGGCTTTAAGATGTTAGGTGCCACAAGGGGTGCCAACGCTCCAACACTGTGGTGGACACCGGTAGTCAGGGAAGCTGTCCTACTGAAGAAGGAGTCCTTCTGGGATATGCTATCCTGGAGGACTCTGGTGGCAGTTGCAAGTCATTGAGTGCTGCAAAGGGTGGCAGCATCTGCTGTGAGGGAGGCAAAGCAGTGGATTTGGGAGGAGAACAGAGTAACCATGGAGAAGGTCTTTCCATTGGCACCAAGATGCTTCTGGCAGACAGTGAAGCACCTCAGGAGAGGAAAACGGGGAACCATCCAAGGTGTTTACAGTAAGGTTGGGACTCTGTTGACCTCAATCAAGGATGTAATTGGGCACTGGAAGGAGCACTTTGAGGAACTCCTGCATCAGATTGAAGTGCCCCTCTGTGGTGGGGGAAGAGCTGGAGGCTGATGGGGCATCATCATCAAATTCTCAGGTGGAAATCACTGAGGTCCCGATGAGATCCACCCGGAAATGCTGAAGGCTCTGGGTGTGGAGGGACTGTCTTGGATGAGATGTCCTTCAACATTATGTTGAAGTCTGGGACAGTGCCTGAGGGGTGGAAAATTGGGGAGGGGGTTCCCATATTTAAAAAAAGGGACCAGACAGTGTGTGCCACTTACAGGGGCATCACACTACTCAGCCTCCCTGGTAGAGTCTACTTGAGGGTGCTAGAAAGGTGGGTTTGGCTGATAATCAAACCTTGGGTTGAAAAGGAACAATGTGGGTTCCGTCCTGGCCGTGGAATAACCAACCAGCTGTTCACTCTCACAAGGATCCTGAAGGGGGCCTGGGGTGTGTCCATGGAGGTTCCCATCATCCATCCATCCATCCATCCAAGAAATGGATGGATGGATGGATGGGGTCGTGGGGGCAGCAGCTCAAGCAAAGCTGCCCAGACCTCCTGATCCACACACACCTCCCCCAGCTCCTCCGGGGAAACCCAAGGCATTCCCAAGCCAGCCGAGAGATGTAGTCCCTCCAGCGTGTCCTGGGTCTTCCCCGGGGCCTCCTCCCAATGGGACGTGCCCGGAACACCTCTCCAGTGAGGCGTTCAGGGGGAATCCGGAAAAGATGCCCGAGCCACCTCAATTGACTCCTTTTGATGTGGACGAGCAGCGGCTCAACTCCGAGCTCCTCCCGAGTGACCGAGCTCCTAACCCTATCTCTAAGGGAGTGCCCAGACACCCTGCGGAGGAAACTCATCTCGGCCGCTTGTACTCGCGATCTCATTCTTTCGGTCATGAGCCAAATCTCATGACCACAGGTGAGGATCGGAACGTAGATCGATCGGTAAATCGAGAGCTTTGCCCCCCTACTCAGCTCTCTCTTCACCACGACGGTCCGATACAGCGACTGCATCACTGCAGATGCTGCACCGATCCATCTATCGATCTCACGCTCCATACGTCCCTCACTCGTAAACAAGACCCCAAGATACTTAAACTCCTCCACTTGAGGCAAGGACACTCCACCGACCTGAAGAGGGCAAAGCACCTTTTTCCGGTCGAGAAGCATGGCCTCGGATTTGGAGGTGCTGATTTTCATCCCGGACGCTTCACACTTGGCTGCAAACTGCCCCAGTGCACGCTGAAGGTCCTGATTTGACGAAGCCAACAGAACCACATCGTCCGCAAACAGCAGAGACGAGATTCTGTGGTTCCCAAACCAGGACCCCCTGTACACCCTGGCTGTGCCTAGAAATTCTGTCCATAAAAATAATGAACAGAACCGGTGACAAAGGGCAGCCCTGGCGGAGGCCAACGTCCACTGGAAACAGGTTTGACTTACTACCGGCAATTCGAACCAAGCTCCTGCTGTGGTCGTAGAGGGACCGGATAGTCCTTAGCAAAGGACCCCGGACCCCATACTCCCGGAGCACTCCCCACAGGGTGACCCCAAGGGACACGGTTGAATGCCTTCTCCAGATCCACAAAACACATGCGGACTGGTTGGGCGAACTCCCATGAACCTTCGAGCACCCGATGGAGTGTGTAGAGCTGGTCCAGTGTGCCGCGACCAGGATGAAAACAACACTGCTCCTCCTGAATCCGAGGTTCGACCATCGGTCGAATTCTACTCTCCAGTACTCTAGAATAGACCTTACCGGGGAGACTGAGGAGTGTGATCCCACTATAGTTGGAACACACCCTGCGTTCCCCCTTCCTAAACAGAGGGACCACCACCCCAGTCTGCCAATCCAGAGGCACTGTCCCCGATCGCCACGCGATGCTGCAGAGGCGTGTCAGCCAAGACAGTCCCACAACATCCAGAGACTTAAGGTACTCAGGACGGATTTCATCCACCCCAGGAGCCGCGACAGGCACCAGAGACCTTGCGACCACAGCTACGAGCGACCGCATCAACAATGGAGGTGGAGAACACGGTCCACTCGGACTCGATGTTTCCAACCTCCCCCGGGATCCGGGAGAAGCTCTCCCGGAGGTGGGAGTTGAAGACCTCGCTGACAGAGTGTTCCGCCAGTCATTCCCAGCAGACCCTCACGATACATTTGGGCCTGCCAGGTCTGACCGGCTTCCTCCCCTCCCAGCGGATCCAACTCACCACCAGGTGGTGATCGGTCAACAGCTCTGCCCCTCTCTTCACTCGAGTGTCCGAGACACGTGGCCGAAGGTCAGACGATACGACTACAAAGTCGATCATCGACCTCCGGCTCAGGGTGTCCTGGTGCCACGTGCACTTATAGATACCCTTGTGCTCAAACATGGTGTTTGTGATGGACAAACTGTGACTAGCACAGAAGTCCAACAACTGAACACCACTCGGGTTCAGATCAGGGAGGCCATGCTTCCCGATCACCTCCCTCCAGGTTTCAATGTCGGTGAAATCCCCCAGGAGAACAATGGAGTCCCCAGTCAGAGCACTATCTAGTACACCTCCCAGAGACTCCAAGAAGGTCGGGTACTCTGCACTGCCGCTCGGCCCGTAGGCCGAGACAACGGTGAGAGACCTGTCCCTGACCTTCGGGTCAGGGACAGGTCTCCAACACATGGCGACTGAGCTGGGGAGCAATAAGCAATGCGACCCCAGCTTTCCGCCTCTCCCCGTGGGCAACGCCAGAAAAATGAAGTGTCCAGCCCCCCTCCAGGAGTTGCGTACCAGAGTCCAAGCTGTGCGTGGAGGTGAGCCCGACTATCTCTCGTCGGTATCTCTCAACCTCCCGCACAAACTCAGGCTCCTTCCCCCCTAGCGAGGTGACATTCCACGTCCCAACAGCCAGGGGCTGTGAGCATGGACCGGGCCGCCGGGCCACCGGGCCACCCGCCCTCAACCACCACCCATCATATGTTTCTAGAATTTGGATTTCATTTTTCAAGGAGATAATGGCTTTGGAACTCGTGCAGGTGTGATTCTAAATGGCTGCTGTTTGTGAACACACAAGTAAACTCTGCTGGTTGCATCTCTCAAGGTATGCATTTATTAATAGCGTGTGCTTTTCAAACAAATTATTTAAACAAATTTGATGTTTTTTTGTTTTTTGTTTTTTTCTAAATACAAAATTCAACCTGAATTAACATGCTGTTATAAATCCAAGCATGAAACTAAGTGGCCGCAGATGCAGTGGAGTGACGACCTTCCTAAAAGCTGGTCCCCAAGGTCACGTAATGATTATGGATAAAAATGGCTATCACACTGTCGTGCATTTTTCTGATGTAATCTGGGTACATTTTCTTTTATCAGCTTTATCAGTGCTTGCACAAAGTGAAGACTTGGAATAAATTATTTCTAATCTGGTATATCATTTTTTTTTTTTTTTTTAAAGATAGTATTGACAGGAGTGAGATATGCCCTTTATATAATCATTAATTTGCTCCAAATTCCTGGTGCACCCCATGGACAACACGGACAGAAAATGTACCCAACAACATTAAGCCACTGCCACATCACACATGTATTGAGCCTCCAAAAAAAAAAAAACCTCCTGAAGGCTCAGGGAATTCAATGCCTTGCACAATAATTTTGATACCATCAATAAGTCTACAAAATCCTCAGACACCTGAACACATTTGCTGTCACTTTTTTGTCTGACTTCATTTTGCTAAAGAAGTCTCACTGCTCAGTCTGGGTATATGACACTCAAACGGAGAAATGAGCAGGGCGAATAACCTCCCACCACTTTATCTAAGAGCTCTTCCTGGATGATAGATGGTTTCAGCAATATTTCAGGCTCAGTCTGGACCAGTCTACCCAAAATGATCTTTGATGGAGAGCATTTTGTCACCTTGAGATTTTTTTCCAACTCAGTGCACTGTGAGGGTCCTTTCAAAAGTATCCCTTGCACCCACCATATTTGTCACATGGTGTTCACAACACAAAAATAGTACAAACAACATTTTGAACACATGAAACAAGGTGTGTTTTTGGGCAGTCTGAATCTCCATTGTTTCCATCCTAAATTTATTGACTTTCATCCTTCACTTTATTTTCTGTATCATATTTTCCTCCATCTCTTTCTTTCATTCATTTCTATTTAATTTCTATCATTTTAATATCCATTGCCATGCCCTCATTTTCGGTCAAAATAGTGTTAATTTTGTCAGAAGAGATAAGATTTCAAAAAGTCACCAACAACCATTTTTTTTCATGACTAAGATGAGATGGTGATGAGATGGTGTCAGTATTCTAAAACTCTGATGAAGACAATATTAACATGGATTATTGTTGACGAAAAAAAGACTACATGATTAAATATGACTAAAATTAAAAAGAACTTTTGACACAAAACTAAGACTAAATTAAAACAATTGGTGACAGAGTTACCACTAGGCCAAAACTGGCCAAATAATGGTAATTTTGTGCATTAAGCTGAATTTTTCGGGATAGTTTAGGAATCTATTTTAAGTGTCTAATTGTGTGTGAGCAGATGGGAAACATGATGATTTAGAGGTTTTACATGTGACCTCCTGAAATAATATTCAAATTTTAATATTTTACATCTAGATGCCATGGACAGTGCTGTGAGTTGTCATGCTTGGCCTTATGCATACTCATTATGACAGTCCAAAGCATTTGCTTATGGACAGGATAAAGAAAATGCCAAAGGGTTTTCCATATACTTTCTCAGCTATTCTCTTCAACTCAACTGACATTTGTGGGATTTTTTTGTTGTTGTTGTTGTTTGTTTGTTTGTTTGTTTTGTCACATATATGAAGTCTGAGTGAAAGAAGAAATAATCCAAAAGTCTATAAAACTGTTCCGGAGATCAGCCACATGGGGTGTGCAGCCAGTACATTCTGAGTGCCGGTCCCAAGCCCGGATAAATGAGGAGGGTTACGTCAGGAAGGGCATCCGGCGTAAAACAAGCAAACCCAACTATGCAGACTCAGAATCGAATTCCCATACCGGATCGGTCGCGGCCCGGGTTAACAACGTCCGCCACCGGTGCTATTGCCCAACAGGGTGCCGGTGGAAATTGGGCTACTGCTGGGCGAAGACGACGAAGAAGAGGAGGAAAATGTTGCCATGAACAGCTGGAGAAGAAGAAAACTAGAAGGGTGGAAATGAGAGTGGGGACTTTGAATGTTGGTAGTATGACTGGTAAAGGGAGAGAGCTGGCTGATATGATGGAGAGGAGAAAGGTAGACATATTGTGTGTGCAAGAGACCAAGTGGAAGGGAAGTAAGAGCAGGAGCATCGGCGGTGGGTACAAGTTGTTGTACCATGGTGAGGACAGGAAGAGAAATGGTGTTGGGGTCATTTTAAAGGAAGAGTATGTTAAAAGTGTGTTGGAGGTTAAGCGAGTGTCTGACAGGGTGATGAGTGTGAAGTTGGAATTGAAGGGGTGATGATGAATATCATCAGTGCATATGCCCCACAGGTAGGTTGTGAGATGAAGGAGAAAGAAGATTTCTGGAGTGTGTTAGATGAGGTGGTGGAGAGTGTGCCCAAGCATGAAAGAGTGGTGATAGGAGCAGACTTCAATGGGCATGTTGGTGAAGGAAACAGAGGTGATGAGGAAGTAATGGGTAGATATGGTATCAAGGATAGGAATGGGGAAGGACAGATGGTAGTTGATTTTGCAAAAAGGATGGAAATGGCTGTGGTGAATACCTACTTTAATAAAAGAGAGGAGCACAGGGTAACATATAAGAGTGGAGGAAGGTGCACACAGGTGGACTACATTCTTTATAAGAGATGCAAGCTAAAAGAAATCACAGACTGTAAGGTGGTAACAGGAGAGAGTGTCACTAGACCGCATACGATGGTTGTATGTAGGATGACTTTAGAGGTAAAGAAGAAGAAGAGAGTGAGAGCTCAACAAAGGATCAGATGGTGGAAGCTGAAGGAGGAAGACTGTTGTGTGAAATTTAGCGAGCAGGTGAGAGAAGCACTAGTTGGAGGGAAAGCAATTTTGGACAATTGGAAAAGTACTGCAGATGTGGTGAGGGAGACAGCTAGGGCAGTACTGGGTATGGCATCTGGACAGTGGAAGGAAGACAAGGAGACTTGGTGGTGGAATGAAGATGTCCAGGAAAGCATAAGGAGAAAGAGGTTGGCGAAAAAGTTTTGGGATAGTCGGAGAGATGCAGAAAGTAGACAGGAGTACAAGGAGATGTGGCGTAAGGCGAGAAGAGAAGTGGCAAAAGCAAAGGAAAAGGCATACTGCGAGCTGTACAAGAAGTTGAATAGTAAGGAAGGAGAAAAGGACTTGTACCAATTGGCCAGACAAAGGGACAGAGCTGGAAAGGATGTGCAGCAGGTTAGGGTGGTAAAAGATGCACATGGTAATGTGCTGACAAGTGAGGAGTGTGTGCTGAGAAGGTGGAGGGAATATTTTGAAGAGTTGATGAATAAAGAAAATGAGCGAGAGAAAAGGCTGGATGATGTGGTGAGAGTAAATCAGGAAGTAAAAGAGATTAGCAAGGAAGAAGTGAGGGCTGCTATGAAGAGGATGAAGAGTGGAAAGGCAGTTGGTCCAGATGACATTCCAATGGAGGCATGGAAATGTCTAGGAGAGATGGCAGTAGAGTTTCTAACCAGATTGTTTAATAAAATCTTGGAAAGTGAGAGGATGCCTGAGGAGTGGAGACGAAGTGTGCTGGTTCCTATTTTCAAGAACAAGGGTGATGTGCAGAGCTGCAGTAACTACAGAGGCATAAAGCTGATCAGCCACAGCATGAAGTTATGGGAAAGAGTAGTAGAAGCTAGGCTTAGAAAACAGGTGAAGATCTGTGAGCAGCAATATGGTTTCATGCCGAGAAAGAGCACTACAGATGCAATGTTTGCTCTGAGAATACTGTTGGAAAAGTACAGAGAAGGACAGAAAGAGTTACATTGTGTGTTTGTGGACTTAGAAAAAGCTTATGATAGGGTGTCAAAGGGAAGAGTTGTGGCATTGTATGAGGAAGTCTGGAGTGGCAGAGAAGTATGTTAGGGTAGTGCAGGACATGTACAAGAATAGTGTGACAGCGCTGAGATGCGCAGTCGGAATGACAGACTCATTCAAGGTGGAGGTGGGATTACACCAAGGATCAGCTCTGAGTCCTTTCTTGTTTGCAGTGGTGATGGACAGGTTGACAAATGAGATCAGACAGGAGTCCCCATGGACTATGATGTTTGCACATGACATTGTGATCTGTAGTGAGAGTAGAGAGCAAGTTGAGTCTAGTCTGGAGAAGTGGAGATATGCTTTGGAGAGAAGGGGAATGAAAGTCAGTAGAAGCAAGACTGAGTACATGTGTGTGAATGAGAGGGAGCCCAGTGGAATAGTACAGTTACAAGGAGTAGAAGTGGTGAAAGTAGATGAGTTTAAATATTTGGGGTCAACTGTTCAAAGTAATGGAGAGTGTGGTAGAGAGGTGAAGAAGAGAGTGCAGGCAGGGTGGAGTGGGTGGAGAAAGGTGGCAGGAGTGATTTGTGACCGAAGAATATCAGCAAGAGTGAAGGGGAAAGTTTACAAAACAGTAGTGAGACCAGCTATGTTGTATGGTTTAGAGACAGTGGCACTAACAAAAAGACAGGAGGCAGAGCTGGAGGTGGCAGAGCTGAAGATGTTGAGATTATCTTTGGGAGTGACAAGAATGGACAAGATTAGGAATGAACATATCAGAGGGACAGCTCAGGTGGGACGGTTTGGAGACAAAGTCAGAGAGGCGAGATTGAGATGGTTTGGACATGTGCAGAGGAGGGACCCAGGGTATATAGGGAGAAGGATGCTGAGGATGGAGCCACCAGGCAGGAGGAGAAGAGGGAGACCAAAGAGGAGGTTCATGGATGTGCTGAGAGAGGACATGCAGGTGGTTGGTGTGACAGAGGAAGATACAGAGGACAGGGTGAGATGGAAACGATTGATCTGCTGTGGCGACCCCTAACGGGAACAGCTGAAAGACAAAGAAGAAGAAGAAGGAGATCAGCATTTCCCCCAATGAGCCACAAGGCCGATGTGTGGGGGGATTTTTGAACAATTTTTATGTGAAACCAAAGACATGGGTACAACCTGAAACAAACCAGAGAACACCGTACAAAACTGAAAAACAATAAGCACAGAATGGCAGTAACATATCCAAACATCACATGAAATGACATCCTGTGAAGAACAGAGCCTTAGGAAGAGAAAGAATAAACCACCACCATGCGTAACCCTGAAGTGAATGCTTGGTGAAGTGCGTGGCAAAGAATCAAAGGACTGAGTAGGGACAGGGGACAGGTGGCGAGGACAAAGAGATCCGGGATGGTGCAGGACGCGCCCGCTCAACCCTGACACAAGCAGGTGATAACACGAGGGAAACACAGCGCTTCACACCCACACATCAGGATGAGAAGGAAACATCGATCCATGCACACCTGCTGGACACATCCTACATACACGCCAACAGACAGATACAGATAACACATAGGGAAACTCACATATGCAGGATGTGGAAAGAGACCCCAGAAGAGACTGAAGGACCGAGAGGACATATCAAATCAAATCAAATCAATTTTATTTATATAGCGCCAAATCACAACAAACAGGTGCTTTATATTGTAAGGCAAAAGCCATACAATAATTACAGAAAAACCCCAATGGTCAAAACGACCCCCTATGAGCAAGCACTTGGTGACAGTGGGAAGGAAAACTCCCTTTTAACAAGAAGAAATCTCTAGCAGAACCAGGCTCAGGGAGGGGCAGTCTTCTGCTGGGACTGGTTGGGGCTGAGGGGAGAGAATCAGGAAAAAGACATGCTGTGGAAGAGAGCAGAGATCAATCACCAATGATTAAAAGCACAGTGGTGCATACAGAGCAAAAAGAGGTGAATAAAAAGAAACACTCAGTGCATCATGGGAACCCCCCAGCAGTCTAAGTCTATAGCAGCATAACTAAGGGATGGTTCAGGGTCACCTGATCCAGCCCTAACTATAAGCTTTTTCAAAAAGGAAAGTTTTAAGCTTAATCTTAAAAGTAGAGAGGGTGTCTGTCTCCCTAATCCGAATTGGGAGCTGGTTCCACAGGAGAGGAGCCTGAAAGCTGAAGGCTCTGCCTCCCATTCTACTCTTACAAACCCTAGGAACTACAAGTAAGCCTGCAGTCTGAGAGCGAAGCGCTCTATTGGGGTGATATGGTACTATGAGGTCCCTAAGATAAGATGGGACCTGATTATTCAAAACCTTATAAGTAAGAAGAAGAATTTTAAATTCTATTCTGGAATTAACAGGGAGCAATGAAGAGAAGCCAATATGGGTGAAATATGCTCTCTCCTTCTAGTCCCTGTCAGTACTCTAGCTGCAGCATTTTGAATGAACTGAAGGCTTTTCAGGGAACTTTTAGGACAACCTGATAATAATGAATTACAATAGTCCAGCCTAGAAGAAATAAATGCATGAATTAGCTTTTCAGCATCACTCTGAGACAAGACCTTTCTAATTTTAGAGATATTGCGCAAATGCAAAAAAGCAGTCCTACATATTTGCTTAATATGCGCATTGAAGGACATATCTTGATCAAAAATGACTCCAAGATTTCTCACAGTATTACTGGAGGTCAGGGTAATGCCATCCAGAGTAAGGATCTGGTTAGACACCATGTTTCTAAGATTTGTGGGGCCAAGTACAATAACTTCAGTTTTATCTGAATTTAAAAGCAGGAAATTAGAGGTCATCCATGTCTTTATATCTGAAAGACATTCCTGCAGTTTAACTAATTGGTGTGTGTCCTCTGGCTTCATGGATAGATAAAGCTGGGTATCATCTGTGTAACAATGAAAATTTAAGCAATGCTTTCTACAACCCCTGGCAAAAAATATGGAATCACCGGCCTCAGAGGATGTTCATTCAGTTGTTTAATTTTGTAGAAAAAAAGCAGATCACAGACATGACACAAAACTAAAGTCATTTCAAATGGCAACTTTCTGGCTTTAAGAAACACTATAAGAAATCAAGAAAAAAAGATTGTGGCAGTCAGTAACGGTTACTTTTTTAGACCAAGCAGAGGAAAAAATATGGAATCACTCAATTCTGAGGAAAAAATTATGGAATCACCCTGTAAATTTTCATCCCCCAAATTAACACCTGCATCAAATCAGATCTGCTCATTGACATTGACCCTATGCCATGACATTGACCCTATGTGTCTTTTTGCAAGGAATGTTTTTGCAGTTTTTGCTCTATGGCAAGATGCATTATCATCTTGAAAAATAATTCCATCATCCCCAAACATCCTTTCAATTGTCCAAAATATCAACATAAACTTGTGCATTTATTGATGATGTAATGACAGCCATCTCCCCAGTGCCTTTACCTGACATGCAGCCCCATATCATCAATGACTGTGGAAATTTACATGTTCTCTTCAGGCAGTCATCTTTATAAATCTCATTGGAAAGGCACCAAACAAAAGTTCCAGCATCATCACCTTGCCCAATGCAGATTCGAGATTCATCACTGAATATGACTTTCATCCACAGTCCACCTTGTTTTTTTCTGTTTAGGTGTTAATGATGCCTTTCATTTAGCTTTTCTGTATGTAAATCCCATTTCCTTTTAGGTGGTTTCTTATAGTTCGGTCACAGACGTTGACTCCAGTTTCCTCCCATTCGTTCCTCATTTGTTTTGTTGTACATTTTTTGATTTTTGAGACATATTGCTTTAAGTTTTCTGTCTTGACGCTTTGATGTCTTCCTTGGTCTACCAGTATGTTTGCCTTTAACAACCTTCCCATGTTGTTTGTATTTGGTCCAGAGTTTAGACACAGCTGACTGTGAACAATCTTTTGCAACATTGCGTGATGATTTACTCTCTTTTAAGAGTTTGATAATCCTCTCCTTTGTTTCAATTGACATCTCTCGTGTTGGAGCCATGATTCATGTCAGTCCACTTGGTGCAACAGCTCTCCAAGGTGTGTTCACTTCATTTTAGATGCAGACTAACGAGCAGATCTGATATGATGCAGGTGTTAGTTTTGGGGATGAAAATTTACAGGGTGATTCCATAATTTTTTCCTCAGAATTGAGTGATTCCATATTTTTTTCCTCTGCTTGGTCTAAAAAAGTAACCGTTACTGACTGCCACAATCTTTTTTTCTTGATTTCTTATAGTGTTTCTTAAAGCCAGAAAGTTGCCATTTGAAATGACTTTAGTTTTGTGTCATGTCTGTGATCTGCTTTTTTTCTACAAAATTAAACACCTGAATGAACATCCTCCGAGGCCAGTGATTCCATAATTTTTGCCAGGGGTTGTAATAATACTGCCTAAGGGAAGCATGTATAAAGTGAATAAAATCGGTCCTAGCACAGAACCTTGTGGAACTCCATAACTGACCTTAGTCTGTGAAGAAGACTCCACATTTACATGAACAAATTGTAATCTATTAGATAAATATGATTTAAACCACTGCAGCGCAGTGCGTTTAATAGCTATGGCATGCTCTAATCTCTGTAATAAAATTTTATGGTCAACAGTATCAAAAGCTGCACTGAGGTCTAACAGGACGAGAACAGAGATGAGTCCACTGTCTGAGGCCATAAGAAGATAATTTGTAACCTTCACTAATGCTGTTTCTGTACTATGATGAATTCTAAAACCTGACTGAAACTCTTCAAATAGACCATTCCTCTGCAGATGATCAGTTAGCTGTTTTACAACTACCCTTTCAAGAATTTTTGAGAGAAAAGGAAGGTTGGAGATTTGCCTATAATTAGCTAAGATAGCTGGGTCAAGTGATGGCTTTTTAAGTAATGGTTTAACTACTGCCACCTTAAAAGCCTGTGGTACATAGCCAACTAATAAAGATAGATTGATCATATTTAAGATCGACGCATTAATTAACGGTAGGGCTTCCTTGAGCAGCCTGGTAGGAATGGGGTCTAATAGGTTTTAACAGGTTTCTTCCTGTTAAAAGGGAGTTTTTCCTTCCCACTGTTGCCAAGTGCTTGCTCACAGGGGGTCGTTTTGACCGTTGGGGTTTTTCCGTAATTATTGTATGGCCTTGCCTTACAATATAAAGCACCTTGGGGCAACTGTTTGTTGTGATTTGGCGCTATATAAATAAAATTGATTGATTTGATTTTTTTGGGCCACAAATGGAAACACAAAAGCACCTCCTAGTCGTCCTAGCGCCCGCATTTTTTAAATAAAACGTACCCCTTAAATTATACATTCCTTCTCTCAGCATAAAATATTCTTGAATTCTGAGAGGTAATTGTTTATTTTTTGCTTTATGCATCAGCTGAACAGTCTTAAATGAAATCATATCATAAAGTTTTAATATCTTTGATTTAATAAATAATGGATTGGTATGATCCCGAAACCCTGAATTATGAATTATTCTTAATGCTCTTTTTTGAAGGTTGAATAATGATTGTAAAGTAGTTTTATAGTTATTACCCCAAACGTCCACACAGTATGTCAAATAAGGTGCACAATACAAAGTATGTAGTGATTTACCATCTAGAATATACTTTGCCTTATTCAATATTGCAATACTTTTAGAAACTTTCTTATGAATATGAGCTTTCCAGTTAATTTTATCATCAATAATCACACCTAACAACTTATTTTCCTTGACACAATCTAGATTTACCCCAAGTATATTTAACTGTATTTGTACATCCAGTTTATAATTTCCAAATAACATCATTTTGGTTTTTGACCAATTTAATGACAATTTGTTCATGTCAAACCAACTCTTCAACTTTATAATTTCAACTCGCAAATCAAACAATAATCGCTGCAAATTCTCTCCAGAACAAAACAGGTTTGTGTCATCAGCAAAAAGAATAGCTTTAAACACATTGGAAAGTTTACACAAATCATTAATATATAAAATAAATAATTTCGGTCCCAGCACAGAGCACTGGGGAACCCCACCAACAATGTCGAGATATGTAGAACCGCAGTCCCCAGTTTTAACAAACTGCTTCCGGTTTTGCAAATAACTTTTAATCCAGTTCAGGGCCACTCCTCTAATCCCATAAAGGTCCAACTTTTTAAATAATATGCTATGATTGAAAGCCTTTTATGAAAGCCTTTTTTAAGTCAGCAAATAGACCTATTACTAATTGCCTTTGGTCCACATGTTTATTAATGTCTTCAATCGCATTGCACAAAGCCAAAGCAGTGGACCTTTTCGCTCTGAACCCCTATTGACTGTCATCAAGCAAGTTGTGAAATTTAATAAATCTATCCAGTCTGTTATCGTAAAGTTTGTCCAGTATCTTAGAGAATTGTGACAATAAAGACACAGGCCTGTAGTTAGTAAAAAGATGTTTGTCATCAGATTTAAATAGAGGTATCACCTTTGCCACTTTCATACCATTTGGAACAATTCCCGTTTGAAATGATTTATTAAATATATATGCTTATGGTTTAACAATTTCTGGAATTATCTGCTTTACTAAAGCCATATGTATATCATTATGATCAGTTGACTTTTTACTTTTACATGTGCTGACTATCATAATAATTTCTCTCTCATCAACTGGGCCAAGAAACATAGTATCTGTATTTCTTTCAATTAATTGCTGGTTTTCCCATGTAGTATGTGGAATGTCAGCTGCTAAATCTGGCCCAACATTAACAAAAAAAAAATTAAAACTGTTCACTACTTGGTTCATGTCATATTCATCTTTATTGTTACAAGTAAAGTAAGATGGGTAATTCTTTGATTTGGATTTATTTCTTAAAATACTATTCAGTATTTTCCATGTTTCCTTTATGTTATTTTGATTATCATTTAGAATTTTGCCATAGTATGATTTTTTACAATTCCACATAATGGTTGTTAATTTATTTTTATAGCACTTACATTTAATCTCAACCTCTCTTGATTTACTTCTGATGAACTCTCTATATAAAATATTTTTCTTCTTACACGCCATTTGCAGTCCCTTTGTTATCCATGGATGGTCATTATACTTGTTATTTAAACTGCCATGTAGAACTGGACTATTTTTGTTATATACATCAAGAAATATCTTTTCAAATTTAACATATGCTAAATTAGCATCATTCTCCGTATAAATGGAATTCCAGTCCTGCAGACGTAAATCATTTTTTAGCACGGCAATAGCTTCTTCAGATTGCAACCACTTTCGACATTGTATTTTCTCCTTCCATTTAGTATTCAAATTCAACTCTGTTACTATAAAAATTGATAAGTGGTCACTGATATCATTGATCAATAAACCACTTATTGTTTTTGTATTGATATCATTTGTAAAAATATTATCAATAAGGGTAGCTGACTGAGAAGTTATTCTTGAGGCCTAGTAATTTTTGGATATAGATTTAAGGTGTACAAGGTATTAATGAAATAATCTGTCCCTTTATTTTGATGCAGATTTAAAAGATCAATATTTATATCTCCACAGACAAATACTCTCTTATAACCCATCTGTGAAAAATATTATCAACCCAATTTTGAAATTCAATTTTTGAGCCAGGAGCTCTATAAATACTACTAATAATTATATTTTTACTTATTCCAAAACATATTTCAATTGTAATACATTCCAAAAGAGTTTCTACGGCCATTGTCACTTGATCATTGATTTTGTAATTAAGCCTTTTATCAACATACAATGCTACTCCGCCACCTCTATTATATCTATTCAGATGATTAAATTCATAACCCTCCAATTCATAATTTGAAACGTCATCATCAGCAAGCCAAGTTTCCATTATAGCAATTATACTAAAAGGTTGGCAGAATTGTTTTAAATAGTCTTTAATGCTCCCAACATTCTTGTACAAACTCCTACTGTTAAAGTGGATTATTGAGAACTTCCCTTCCCATATAGTGCACTTATTGTACTGTTCCTCAGTACAATACTGGCAATTATTATTTACAGAGGAATAAAAATGATTATCCGGGTCTATCTCATATTCCCAATCTTGAATATGATGTTCCGTATACCAAAAAGGTTGTAATTCTTGTACCAATGTAAATTCAAAAGGATCAGCTGTCATCACAGAATACAAACACAATTAACAATCAGACTCCAGCATAATGTAAACATAACGTAAGCATACCATGGCATTCATTGCCCCAATTAATCCTGCCCATGTTCTTTTAACAACACAGACATAATCATTATTAAACCAAATACCCATCATTTAAACCTTTCCAGATCCGAAAGTTCTCTTATCACTATAACTTTAGCTTCTTCTGGTGCTCCATTTAACTTAATCATCACTTTGCAATTTCTTGTCCACATCGCCTGAATTTTCTGATGCTTCCGGAGGATTCTAGCTTCTCTCGCTATATCAGCATTTTTCTTTGTCAAGTGTTCATTAATGTAAACATTTGTTCCTCTCAATTTCCTGCCCTGCCTCAACAAATCATTCTTAATTTTCCTGTTTGCAAGCTTGATGATAATGGTTGGTTTGGCCTTGTTATCCTTCTTAGGTAATGAGTGACAGTCTGCAATGTCACTGTTATTAATGTGGATGTCCTTTGACAAAAAAAAATGATGATCTGTTACTCCAGGGAATGTGTTTCTTCCTGTGTTTCTTCCATAGTTCCAGTGCTGTTAGCAACTACCCTGGCATATACTAGTTTAGTGATTCACAGGATTGCTAAAAAAAAGCAGTTTAAACATAATAGTTTTGAGTTTGTAGTGTCAACAGCAGATGCTACTATTACTGTGAGCACCCCCTTTTCTACTTTTTTTTACTAATAGCCCAATTTCATAGCCTTAAGAGTGTGCATATCATGAATGCTTGGTCTTGTTGGATTTGTGAGAATCTACTGAATCTACTGGTACCTTGTTTCCCCTGTAACAATAAGAAATATACTCAAAACCTGGATTAATCTTTTTAGTCACATAGCACTACTATTATTCTGAACACTACTGTAAGTGCATTCAGGGCAGGTCCAATTCCACTCTGATCAGACATTATGGTGCGGGGGGGTAAATTTAGTAATTTAATTCATACTGGGTATGTTTTTGACCAAAGATGAGTTACACCTGAGTGTCATCTACCATTGCCTTTGGCAGACATGCATGCTTAAACCTGACACATTGCAATGTAGATGGTTTACTAAATAAGCGATGTGAAACAATGTGTGTGGTTGGTAAGAAAATGACAACTGTGTCAGCTGGAAACAAGCAATGACATTTGCACCTCAAATTTTCAATATCCTACAATGCAGCCTGGTCAAGCCTATCGAACGCTTTACCAATATCAACATACATAGGTTGTGTAGAAGTAGTGCAAACATTCACAGTTGCTACTCACAGAACTAGGATGATGCACATCAAACCAGCCTGTCATTGAGCTGCACATAGCTGGTACTGAATCCTGCTGAGAACGACCTTCTCCAAATACAATAAATGCATGTCCAGCTGGCCCCGCGCACATGTCCTGCCCGACACATGTGTCTTGTGGATGCGCACCACAGGACAGACACACGTCATGTGGAACAGAGCTCACGTGGGGGGTGTGACATTCAGATCGCACGCTGTGTGTTATGATCTGACAGTCCGGGTCACCTGGGGTAGCCTGTCAATGTGTGCGGTGTGCGCGCACTCGCTGCAGCCCATTGCAACAGCGATATATGTTTTTATTATGTCCACATGATGATAGCAAGCAAACACACGTGCGTCACAGTGGGCAGTTGTTACTTCATGTCCATCCAAACACGATACGTGCTCCCCAGCTGTGACGTCCAGAACCACATATCTCCACAGCCGCTCCTATGGGCAGCCACACCCCTGTCACTTCAGCGCACACACCAACATGTCATTGTGTCTGTTTGCAAAGCCACATTTGTGGGGCACTTAGAAAAATTTCACATCCAGCTTGACAGTGATCGTCTGCTGACTGTTGTCGTGTTAACAGTGCGAATGGCCACACATTTTCTAAGTGCCAATCCGAGGATTGTTAGATTTTTGTGTGTGTCACCTGGAATTTGGCCAACACCTTCTGCGAGAGGGTTTGATGGGCTCTCAAAGCACTCACTCTGTCTTTCAGCCACTGGTGTGTACAAATAGTTGTAGTAACTGGTGTACGAGGCGCTAGAGGCAGCTACGATTTTACATGCATTGCATACAATTCCTGCTTCATGCGCACTTCATGCACAATTTGACCAAATTCACACTATGTGTGAAGGGGCCCTTAGAGTTGGAAGTACTCTCCTGTCTTTCCAGGAAGTCACCTTATTTTCCAGGGAGTCTTGGTGTTCGCTAAGATCATACAAGTGCTTAGAGCAGAATGAAGAAAAGACAAAAAAAAGCTCTGTGTGTGTGCATGCATGCACGTGTGCAATTTGGATCACAGACAAACTGGGGAGAGCTGACATTTGCCATTTGGTATGTTTATGTATTTTTGGGTCAAGGCCAAATGGCACCAAATCCGAACATTGATAGGACTAATGTTTTTAGAGAAGCAAAATATATTAGCCAACACTAAACAATGGACATTGATATTTACATTCTGGACTCACATGCCAATCCAGCAGGGGGCGGTAAATCATCTGTATATTAAAAGCGTGAGTGCATGCATGCCTGTGTGATTTAATTTTGTAAGCTTAGTTTAAGTACATAATATAATTGTAAATGTGTTAAAAAGTATGGATGCCACAAGAAAGTGAAAACGTATTTCCATTGTGATTCATTTAAAAATCAAATGACAAAATACAAGTAAATAAAATATAATAATAATAATAGTATATGATAAGAACCTAATAATAATAATAATAATAATAAATTTTATTTGTACCGCACATAAGTGCACATAAAACAGCAATAAAAGAGATAAGATAGGATAAAATTACAATACATCATACATACATTAGTTAAAAACTAGCTGTAAGCTTTTCTAAAAAGGAAGGTTTTTAAACCTTTCTTAAAAGCATCCACTGTCTGTGAGGCCCTGAGGTGGTCTGGGAGGGCATTCCACAGGCGGGGAGCAGCAGCCCCGAAGGCCCGGTCCCCCATGGTCTTGAGCCGTGTCCTGGGCGGGAGCAGACGGTGCTGTTGGCCTGACCGGGTTCTGCCAAAGGTATGTGGAGTGAGGAGGTCAGTGAGGTACGTGGGGGCATCACCATGGAGACAGTGGTGGGTGTGCAGAAGGATCTTGTACTCTATATGGAAGTGAATAGGAAGCCAGTGGAGGGTGTGAAGGATGGGGTGATGTGCTCGTGTTTCCGCACCCTCATCAGGACCCTGGACCCTGACCTAAACTATTTATAAATACATTAATACAGTAAATTATCATTTAAAATTACATAATTAACAGGAAATAAAAGGGTTGAGTTCTTCTTCTAAAAAATTGTTGAGGTCTAAAGTTCTAAAAAAAATTCTGACTCACACACCATTTCAGCTCATTATAGAAACTTTGCAGAGTTTATTACCATCCTTGAAAAAGATCATCTACCTATTTTATAGTCACTACTCAATCTAGAGCCCATGGATCTCCACGGGCAATGCACTAGTATATAATTAATTTAACAAAATATACAATTACTTGTATTGTATTTTACAGTATATTCTCTTTAATATTTAAACAACTGAGGTATTTGAGACCAGTTGACAGAACTAGATTAAGTGAATATAGCAGAGTGTGAATGTACCAAATCAAATTATTTGATTTGAGGTTTGGGCTTCTTACTATTTTATGAGCCATCTGAACATGTCAAATTTAATTTATGTATTTTTCCTATTACCTTCCTTTGTGTATGCACTCAGAGATCAGATTCAGTTTTGATTTCATGCTGCTTTCCATGTCATCACTGGTTATATGACTGCTGTGATATCAGATACTTACCAACAGAAAAACAAACAAAAAAATCTATCCATCCATCATTTGCTTCCACTTTATCTGGAGTTGGGTCACGGGGGCAGCAGCTCAAGCAAAGCCGCCCAGACTTCCCGATCCACCCGATCCACCTCCCCAGCTCCTCCAGGGGAACCCCGAGGTGTTCTCAAGCCAGCCGAGAGATGTAGTCCCTCCAGCGTGTTCTGGGTCTTCCCCGTGGCCTCCTCCCAATGGGATGTGCCCGGAACACCTCTCCAGCGAGGCGTCCAGGGGCTACCAGAAAAGATGCCCGAGCCACCTCAGCTGGATCCTTTTGACGTGGAGGAGCGGTGGCTCGACTCTGAGCTCCTCCAGAGTGACCGAGCTCCTCACCCTATCTCTAATGGAGCACCTAGCCACCCTGCGGAGGAAACTCATCTCGGCCGCTTGTACTCGCGATCTCGTTCTTTCGGTCATTAGCCAAATCTCATGACCATAGGTGAGGGTCAGAACATAGATCGATCAGTAAATCGAGAACTTTGCCCCCCTACTCAGCTCTCTCTTGACCACGACGGTCTGACACAGCGACCGCATCACTACAGATGCTGCACCAATCCATCTGTCGATCTCACGCTCCATCCGTCCACTCGTGAACAAGACCCCGAGATACTTAAACTCCTCCACTTGAGGCAAGTACACTCCACCAACCTGAAGAGAGCAAGGCACCTTTTTCGGGTGGAGAACCATTGCCTCGGATTTGGAGGTACTGATTTTCATCCTGGACGCTTCACACTTAGCTGCAAACCACCCCAGTGTACACTGAAGGTCCTGATTTGATGAAGCCAACACAACCACATCGTCCGCAAACAGCAGAGATGAAATTCTGTGGTTCCCACACCGGACCCCCTCTACACCCTAGCTGCGCCTAGAAATTCTGTCCATAAAGGTAATGAACAGAACCGGTGACAAAGGGCAGCCCTGGCGTAGGCCAACATGCACTGGAAACAAGTTTGACTTACTACCGGCAATGCGAACCAAGGTCCTGCTGTGGTCGTACAGGAACCGGATAGCCCTTAGCAAAGGACCCCAGACCCCATACGGCCGGAGCACCCCCACAGGGTGCCTGAGGGACACGGTCGAACGCCTTCTCCAGATCCACAAAGCACATGTGGACTGGTTGGGCAAACTCCCATGAACCCTCGAGCACCCAATGGAGGGTGTAGAGCTGGTCCAGTGTGCCGCGACCAGGACAAAAACCACACTGCTCCTCTGGAATCCGAGGTTCGACTACCGGTCGAATTCTCCTCTCCAGTACTCTGAAATAGACCTTACTGGGGAGGCTGAGGAGTGTGATCCCCCTATAGTTGGAACACACCCTCCGGTCCCCCTTCTTAAACAGAGGGATCACCACCCTGGTCTGCCAATCCAGAGGCACTATCCCCAACCGCCACGCGATGTTGCAGAGGCGTGTCAACCAAGACAGTCCCACAACATCCAGAGACTTAAGGTACTCAGGATGGACTTCATCCACCCCAGGAGCCTTGCCACAGAGGAGCTTTCTGACCACCTTGGTGACTTCGGCCTGGGTGATGGATGCGTGCCCTCTAAGTGCCCAGTCTCTGCTTCCTCTTCGGAAGACTTGACGATGGGATTGAGGATATCCTCAAAGTATTCTTTCCACCGCCCGACAAAATTCACTACAAAAACAAAGACCGAGACGTTGCCCAGTATGGCGGAGCCGGGGCCCCACCCTGGAGCCAGGCCTGGGGTTGGGGCTCACATGCGAGTGCCTGGTGGTCGGGCCTTAGCCCACAGGGCCTGGCCGGGCTCAGCCCAAATGAGCAACATGGGTCCGCCCTCCTTTGGGTTCACCACCTGCAGAGGGGGCTGTGGGGGTCGGGTGCAGAGAGGATTGGGTGGCAGTCAAGGGCGGGTGGCCCAGTGGCCCAGTCCACGCTCACAGCCCCTGGCTGTTGGGACAAAAAAGATTCAGGAACAAATACCACAAGAACTCAGAATAGGATGGACTGTCATCAGAAACTGTAAGGATGAAACAAGGGCCAGAAGGAAAGTCAGCACTGCAGAATCACTCACATTTACAACAGGCATCTGTCTTTATATGTCAGAAATATCATAGAGGATGTAAAGCTAAGATTGGCCCACATTGTCCAATAAGATGATCCTTTTGGTGCTACACCATAATCGATATGACTGACGGTTGACAAAAGATATTAATTAGTAAGAAAATGCACACTTTTCACCTTTAAAAAAGATGCACCTTTAAAATGCACCTGTTTTTGGTGGTAAAAACAACTTTTTTTTTTTTTTTTTGGTGATCACCTGTGATTTACAAAGAAATTGGTGTGTGTTAAACAATCACAATAATAATAATAATAATCACAATAATAATAATAATAATAATAATAATAATAATTATTATTATTATTATTATTATTATTATTGTATGAAATTTAAAATAACTGGTTTAATTATTGGAGAAAAATAATTACATTTGATTTCATTGGCATGGGAATGCTAGTAACATTTCATTTTAGAATTTCTTTTGATCCACAGATGAAGACCAGGAATTAGGGGGAAAAAGCAAACACTAATTTTTGTTATACCTAAAGCTTTTGCAAATGAGTTAATGCTAAGTATTTAAACAATTATCATAATATTTACAAACATCAAGCTAAATGCTGAGACAAATATATACCTTAATACAAGAGCTGATTGTTCCTCCCTGAAAGACAGATTACTATAGCATCTAATGACAGACATTTAGCATGTAAGGGCATATTTATTCAAATTTGCAATTCATGGATTTTTGTGTAAGAGTTATATTTTAGCCTGCAGTCTTTTGATGTCAATTGTAATTACAATTTCAGCGACACTTCTAAAATGTTGATAATAAAAAAAATGGGTATTTGTACAAAATGTAGTGTGCTTGTTTTGGGGCTCAGAGGGGTCTCGTCCTGGGGTGAAATTCAGCGTAGAACCACCACTGCAACATGGAACCCTTGTGATCAGCTGCACATGCATCCTGAGGCTAAAGGTACGAGGTCTGTTAGAAAAGTATCCGACCTTTTTATTTTTTGCAAAAAACATATGGATTTGACTCATGTGATTGCATCAGCCAAGCTTGAACCTTTGTGCGCATGCGTGAGTTTTTTTCACGCCTGTCCGTTGCGTCATTCACCTGTGAGCAGGCTTTGTGTGAGCAGTGGTCCACCCCGCTCGTCGGATTTTTATTGCAAATAAATGTCTGAACGATTTGGAGCTTTGCTGCATCAAATTTTTACAGAAACTGTGAGAGACCTCCAGGTGTACACCATTCGGAAAATTCAGATGGCTTTCAGGGACGATTTTATGGGGATTACACAGAGTGCTCCAGCCAGTTTAAAGACCGCCCACAGCATCTGAGAGCGCGGCGCACTCCGAGCGCCGATCGACAGGCTGACTTCCACTAAAATGGCAGAAGACGTGGACATCAAGACTTTTTCGGCACATTGAGACAGACGTGCGGAGGAATTCCGCACGTCGCGGTGGAGCGCAAAGCAACGCCGTGATGAAGTCTCACAGGACATGTTATGGCATGTCCAGCTCATGTACAATTTCTCGGATAGTCACACGACTGAAAAGCCACCGAAAGCCGTCTGAAAGCCATCTGAAAGCCGTCCTGTGAGACCAACACGGAGGTGCTTTTGTCCTGTGCCATGAGCAGCTCTGTGGCGCTTCCCTCCGCTTCTCTTTCCATGAAAAAAACTCCTGTAACAGTGGAATGTGCCGAAAAAGTATTGATGTCCACTTGATTTACAGGCGAATGACGCAACCGACAGGCATGAATAAACTCACGCATGCGCACGAAGGTTCAAGCTTGGCTGATGCAATCACACGTGATTCAAATCCATATGGTTTTTGCAAAAAATAAAAAGGTCCGATACTTTTCTAACAGACCTCGTATTTATTTTCAGATGATTCATGCAGGGATTATGAGTAATGTAACAATAAAAAGCAACAAATTAAGATGCAGAGCAGGAAAGTGACATGATGGTAATGTTGACATTGTTAAGGCAAGAGGAAGACAGAGTATGTTGTCATAAGAACAAGAAATTGGGAATCTAAATATTTCTATTTAGATGCCCATTTCCATTTACAAATATTTTATTTCAATTTTTTTATTTAGAATATTTTCTGTTTAATATTTTTATATTATGTTTCATGCAATATCTGTGCTATTATTATTATTCTGAATGTGTCACTTAAAGGCTGGCAAAAAGATGGAAAATAAATCCTCAACTGCCCTTCATGATAAGAGGTAGCCTGATACTGTACATATGATTTTTTCATTTCATCTATTTTTCTGTTTTACTCTTAATACTTCTGACATTTACATTAAAAGAAAAATGTTGTCTTAGCTTGTACAAGTGGATTTAAAAAAAATAATAATTTAAGTTCTTAATGTCAAAATACAGCATTAGTCTTCAAATAGACAACAGCTTTTGCTCTTCCATGACACAGAGTGATGTGTTTGACATTTCACTGCTAGACATAAAAACTATTTTCCAACATTTTAGTTTTTTTTTTTCCTCTTACTACCATCTGAAGTGACATTTATCTTTTTTGTTTTGGCTATGGTAAAGGTGATAGCTATCATTATTCACCATGGGTGGGGGTGGGGGGGCAGTAAACCTGACTGCAGAGGTCCCCTGTTTTGCTTTGTGTGTGTGTCCATCTGCTTTGCTGTATCTCTTTGTCAAGTATGTCACAAAGTTTGCCTATTAGTGTCACTGGTTGAGAAAAAAAGACAGGACTTGGCAAGACCAGGGGACAAGCAGGCATGATTGATCTAAATGTACTACAAACCAGTAAATGGCTCAGTTTTAATCTTAAAAATCAGTTGAGTTAAATTTGTTTTGTTGTGACTTATGTGTCTTCAATCTCTCATAAAAGTTCAAAAGCCAGTGTGTAAGGCTCTCGTTAAACTGTCCAACAGTAGTAGGTAGTATAAAGGACAAATGTTTGACTATTATGTAAAGTTAATAAATTGTTAAGACTAGTACCAGTTCAGAAGGGTGTATGATGTGCTATGCTATTTCTGCTTTGCAAATGCTGTGTTTGACTGTACTCAGAAGTCAGAAAAAATTAGCTCTGACTCGGAAACGTGCAATCAAATGGCCATTCAAGTTGGAAATTCCGGCTTCCCTGAAGACCGAAGTTGCAGATCTGGAGTCACAGCACACTTGTATGTTGTATTTGATGACAGGTTTATAATAATAATAAGCAATACATGTATCTGAGTGGTCCTGATTTCAATTATGGACCTTGGTGTCGCTCTCAATATGTCGGTTGGTTGTAAACTTATGATAATCACCCTTAAAAGATCAAGAATGGAAATATTGCAAAAAGGAACTCAATGTCTTTTTCCTGAGCAGATGCACTGGAAAGCATTTAGAATGCACATCAGTAATACAGACTTGATCTCTGACATACAATTGAATGCAGCACAACAGCTGGTATATTCTTCCTCTAGGCTTCTGTGCTGCGCCTTGGGCAACTGAAAGAACTACTGCCACCCAGTGGTGAACAAAAAGCAAGCCAAGACCAGATTGTGATTCATTATATTTACATTGAACAAAGAATTGTAATGCATTACAACCCTGTTGCAGTATCATAGAATTTGGGGTATTGCGTACGAAGGGGGGTCATGGTTTATGGTTAGTGTTATGGTTATATTTGTGGTTAGGGTTAAAAAATGGTGAGCTAAACATGGCCGCATCACGAAATGTGTCACATTTTTGATATCACAAAAAAAAAAAAAAAAAAAACTGAGACTGGGCTGTGAATTCCATCACATCACACAAAATTGCAAAGACTGTCATTGTTTCTTTATGAAAGTATTGTTACTGATTAATTCTACAACTCGTGTATTTAGATATGTATTGTGTCATAAGGGAAAGATGCTAGAATGTAGGATTTGAAGTAAATGGCCTAACCTGAAACTCAGAGCCAAATTTACTTGGCCCACATACCCGTTCACCCAAGATGCAAAACTCAAAGACAGAAGCACAAAGAAACACAGAATATGGATTAGCTGATTGAAAAATGTCTTTCTTTTTGATGGTGTTGGATCTAACCTCTTCATGACATGTTAACTCCGGTGTTACCGTGTACTCTAGCATGTTGCCTTACCTAAAAAAAACAAAAAAAAAAAACAGACCTTGCCTATAGTTTAAATGTGACATGTTGTACTTGGCACAAGGATAAAAACAGCTGTTTGACTACAAGTAACCAGCATCCAATTGATTGATGCCTGCTTACCACAAAATATGATGAAGCACTTCCTCAAATGCATTTACAAATTCACACTAAAATCACAGCACTTTATTCAGACCACAGTTTTAACCCAAGTAAAGATCATTAAAACAAGTGAAAAAGCCTGCATGCCTAGCTTGGAGGAAAAGAAAGAAATGCAGCAGAGTTGATCTAAGCAACGTGGCTAACCCGCACATCCCGTACGTCCCTTCAGCTACTCCCTTGTTTGCACTCGGGGTCGCCACTGCAAATCCGAGGTGGACCTGCATGTTCAGTTGGCACGAGTTTTACACCGGATGCCTTTCGTGACGCAACTCCACATTACATGGAGAAATGTAGCAGAGGTGGGGTTTCAACCGGGAACCTTCTGCACTGAAACCAAGTGCACTAACCACTTGGCCACCACCCCTGCCTATTGCACATCCTGTTATAATTCATTCATAATAACATTGATAAACCACCAAACTGAATATAAGGTGAAAAAATGTGGGAAGCACATTCACAATTTGTTCAAATATCAACAACCTGACATGGGTACTCACAGGACATCTTTCCAAGGGCACAGTGTGCATGTGCGTGCAAGGGATGTGGCATCAAGTCAAAGCGTGCTGAATGTTGTGTCTGGTTCATTAAACGACACAAGGATCAATTCTTTATCTTGTTTCTGTTGTAACACACACACTCCAGCATGCTTGCTGGCTTTTCTGTTTTCTCCTTTGTCAAATTCAATTACTGACAACATCACTGAAGGAATCTCCATGAGAACCAATTACCGTTTAAAAGCTCTTGGGTGTGTATGTGTGAAAGAGGACCCACATGAAAGAGTGGTATGTGCATGCATGTATGAGAGAGCAGGAACAACAAGGAGGCATTCAGTAGGAATGAAAGTTAAACTACACGTTTTGTGTGTTTGTGCAAAGGAGTGTGTGTATTTCCTGTTGTCCTGGCTTGTGTTGTGAATGTATAAATATCTGTTCACCTAAAACAGGTGATCTCAATAATTAGCTCATCCACCTGCCTGAAGAGCTGAACTAATTACAGTTAGCAGGTTTATTAGGAAAATGGAACAATTATGTGACTGGACTTTGTCTTTCTGAAGCTGGAGAGTTACACCTCTGGTTAACATCACAAATACAGTTGTCAAATGTGCATGTCCTTGAGGTGCACGTACTTCCTGAGACTTATAGGTCTCTCGTAAAATGTTTGACTGTAGACCAGATTTTTGGAGGTCTGAGGCACAAATGGTTTCTCATGATGGATAACATTAATGCACCAACTGTGGACTGTCTGCCGCTTTGTGCTAGGTTGAATATCATTATTTTACAGTGCAAATATTATTTCTTTGACAACAACGCAAGGAGCTGTGGTGTTCTACAAAAAAATAATTACTTTGCATCTTGTCTTCAGCCTTCCCTCCATCTTGACTTGCTGTCACTTTAAGCTTCCTTGTTAAAGTCCCCCGAGATCCCTTCATCTGTTGTATGGCTGGGGGGGCCTGGCTGCCTTTTTGTTTCTGTCTTTTGGTTTTCCTTCCAGGTGGCTTGCATTTGGGACTGAGTGGCTGTGTAGCTGAGGTTATCAGGACCTCACCCTGATCACCTGCGGCTCGTCAGGACTCACAGCTGTGGTGCATCTATATGGATTGGAACATGGTGGCATTTAAGACTGGAGTATACAGTGTGTATTTGCCAGAGACTCGACCTTGTGACCAGACGGGTGAGATCGTCGTCTCGGGAGCCATCTCATCATCAGTGGATGCAGAGAACGTCCAGGGTTTGATGCATGGTCTGTGAAAGAGGAGGGGGTGAGGTCTCACGCTCGTCAGCACACTTCCTGAGGTACGTTAGATTTTGTGACTAACGTTTATACAGTCAGTAAATGTGGTGTCCCTCACACCTTATTATATTGAGCTGTACGTTAGTCATGTATCGGCTTCCACTGCAGTGGAGTTTTGTGAACTGGATGTTCCATGCCTGCAGGTTGGGAAGCTGATTAGTAATTAAGCCAGGAAGTGTTTGCTGTTTATGTACACCTTTGAGTGGTCTCTCTGTGTGTAGAGTGTGGACTCACATAATGGTTCCTTCTTCACAGACTCGGTTTGTTGCGGCCACCTGGGGGGTGTCGGCGGGGTCCTTGGGTCCGAACGGCTTCTGGCTCCGGACCGTTAGCGCTGCTGGGAGCGCACCGTATCACCACCACGCCAGACCGCACACTCTTCTGTTGTTTTGTATCACATCACTGTTATGTATTAAATTCAGTTAGCCTTTGTACCGTGCTCTGCTTATTTCATACTGGGTCCTTCAAACGCTGGTCGGTTCTCCGAGCTGCGTCCGACACATAACATCATCAGTGATGTGTGTATGTGTGACTGTTGACACAGCACTATGTGTAGGTCAAACCAAGTTGGGGACAAACAGGGGACAAAACTTGCGTATACACACAAATTCATTGGCATTATGCTTGTTGTGTGGGCCGCTGAAGAGGAGGTACTGCTGGCCCACCACCAGAGGGCGCCCTGCCTGAAGTGTGGGCTTCAGGCACGAGAGGGCGCCGGAGCAACCGGGAGTGACAGCTGTCACTCATCAACAGCACCAGCTGTCACTCATCATCACCACATCACCATAAAAGCCGGGCAGCAACTCCACCTCGCTGCCAAGATATCATCTACTACTTAGGTAATATTCTCTGCTGTATCCCTACTGTGACACGTCTGATCTGTTTTTGCAGCCGTTTTTCCTGTGGTGCACTCTGCTGGGTTGGCGAGTAGTGAGAGAAGCGACGTCTTCGCCTCTCACTCCATCCATATAAGTGGTAACAGGAGCTGCTCGTGTGTTCCTACTTCGGAGGTGGAGGTGCTCCCTCCCGGAGGAACTGTATCTGTGTGTGCGGATTTACTGGGTGTGTATCCACACACCCACCATTAACTGTCTCTGCTTCCTGCCAGCAGTACCAGGTCTGACAGCTGGAGACGGTGGCCACCTGGAGATTCAGGGCTTGTCGGCTCCGGTGTTCTTCAGATCCGTTGGCGGTGGAAGCCGTGTGGGACCCGGCTCTTCTCTGGACGGACGTCTTCTATCCTCGAGCCTGCCCACACATCACTTTTTGTATAATTGACTATCATTCTCAAACTGCATTTGTCTGTATTCCGTTGTGCACAATTTGCAACATTACATTGTTATATTTTGGCTTATCCATTGTCCGTTCATTTACGCCCCCCTGTTGTGGGTCCGTGTCACTACACTTTCCCAACAATGCTGACCTCACACCAGCCTCTGTGAAAAAGCCAGAAGGCAACAGGAAGAAAGATGAGATGAGAGAAGAAAAGGAGAGAAGAGGGGTGGATTGACTGTGAGAAGGACGAGTTGAAAAAACAAATGGAGACTGAATGAGAGACATTAACCACATTTGCCTCTGTCTCTTGCAATAGAGACAAAGCGACCAGCTGACATTCACTTTCTATCAGAGTAGATGTTTTACAGCCACAAGAGACAGGTGGTTGCTACACCACCAGCTAGGCAGAGCCAAAATTCATGAGAAACCAATTTTGTACAAAAGCTGAGCGATTCGACATGGCTATTGCCTATCTGACAGAATAGCAGTGTGATGGCAGCATGATGTATGTTGGTTATACTGTGTACCATTTACTTTGGAATCTGTAAGTCGTAACTGGGAATGATGTCACATGCACCCAAGTTGAATTCGTTAGTTGTACTATGTGTGAAGGGACCCTAAGTACAAATCAGGATGAATCACAGCGGAACAGCTCATATGAGCGAACCACGAAAACGTCGACGGGCAGGCATACACAATGCCGCTGTGATGGTTTAATGTACGTGGGAACACAGCTGCTGTGAAAAAATAAAAAATAAAAAAATAAAAAATGCATGCTGCAACGGTTTCGTGTGCATGAGAACACAGTGCAAGCAGCTGCAGCATGTGTAACCAGATCGCGCAGCTGCTGTGAAAAAAAAATAATAATAATAATAAAAATTACATGCCAGCCACAGGATTCAAGCCTGCACTTTCCAAAAGCTCTGACTACCAGCCAGAAACTTTGCCACTGAGCTACCATCGCTGTCCTGTAAAAGGTGTAGGAAAATGCCTGATATCAAGAAGGACATTGACATGTTCCCCAGCTGTGACATCCAGAACCACAGATCTCCACAGCTGCTCCTGTCGGTGGACACACCAACGTGTGACTGTGTCTGTTTGCAAAGCCACACTCATGGGGTACTTAGACAAATTTCACATCCAGCTCGACAGTGATCATCTGCTGACTGTTGTCGTGCTAATAGTGCAAATGGCCACACATTTTCTAAGTGCCAAGCGAGTGGTTTTAGATGTTCGTGTGTGTCAGCTGGAATTTGGCTGACACCTGCCACGAGAGGGTTTGATAGGCTCTCACAGTGCACACTCTGTCTTTCAGCCGCTGCTGTGGGCAGCTGTGCAATGCATTGGAGGCAGCTATGATTTTACACATATTACATACGATTCCTGCTTCATGTGCACTTCATGCACAGTTCAACCACATTTGTACTATGTGTCAAGGGGCCCATAACATTTTCCACACAGCAACTAAAGTCAGAAAAATAAGTTGGATGGTGTCAAGGTTTTGGAGTATAGAGTGCTACAAAAAATTTTTATGTCATCCGTCACTGCATCACAGATCACCAAAACATTTGCCAGGAGGTGCTTGACAGACTCAAACCTGCATTTAATCTGTTTTCTTCTATGGATTTGTATGGAAATCCTTTTTTGCTCCAATACACCATGAAAATGGGATGGGTGGTGCATCCCATCTTCCCTACCAGCATCTGCAAACTTGCCTCCTCTACCCTTGCATCCTCAGCCAGACATGATTGATATGTTCAACTTTGAACAAAAACCACAGAAAACATTCTCAGGGCTGCTTTGGCTTCAGTTTTTTACCCCGATGGAGCACAGTCACTCAAGCTTCAAGATGTAGTCATACCCCATTTAAAGATGTTCAAACTTAACTGAAGCTCTTCAGACTACAAACACCAGGACATTACCGTGTACTATCAGTGATTTCGAGTATCAGGATCAAACATTTGATTTAGATTTTAAATCTGGTGCTGATGATGGGCGTAACTACTATGTATACTAAGTTTGTTCAAGATTGACAAAGATGGATCAAGACATTACTATGCTGCTTCAAAACGTGCTCCGATTTCCTCTTGAGTAAATGTGAAGGAACAGTGTTCTGTGGCATAGCCCCTTTATATAGTCACGATGGCTTCTTTTTATTCCAAGTGGACAAAATGCAATAACCATTACCTTAAAGCTACTGTGTGTAAGATTCAATGTTATATAGTGATGAAATCTCAGACTACAGATTGCATTATGCTCTTATGATTTTGTTCCCCTTCACATTGCTGCTGCTTTGGTGATTTGGATTCATGCTCCCTTGCCTTCTCTGGTGATAAGCAACAATTATGATCCACCATTTTGTAAAAATGAAGGCTCACAAATGTCTTAACCTGCACTAGCAACAAGCAGACAGTGTACAACCATTGATTCCTCTTCTTCTTTCTTCAGTCTTCCAGCCTAACTGCAAAATGTGGAAGGAGAAATTATGTCTCTTTTGAGCGACTGTACCAAAATGGTTGTGCAACATGGTAGCCTCCATGAGGGGACCCATTTCCAAATGCATTATTATATAATGGCTGAGTGGATCCTTGTCATTTGATTGGTGCTTTATATGTTACATGGCATGGATTATTCGTCCCATTTGTGTTGCATTGCATATAGAGTGCAGTTTGGTTCCATTTAGAGTGCAAATTTGGCTCCAAATGTTTGGTAGCACTGCACTCTGCACGCGTGCACACACGCACGCCCGCATGCACACGTGCTCATGCACACACAAAACTCACCCACACACAAAACAAATCCACTGCACTGTCTGGAGGCTGTTAGGAAAAAAGAAAGAAAAGCTGGACTAATTTCTGACGTGATTTTTTTTTTCGCTGCACTGAGGATGTACAGTCTTTTTTTTGGGGGGGTAGTACACGTGCACAAGTGCCGACCCAGTTGCGTATGTGTGTGTGTGTGGGTGCGCGCGTGTGCAGGGGACAATGACTCTACTGAGAAACGATTTGATTGAGCTAACTGACGCTGCTAGTTCTTGTAACACACACACACACACACACACACACACACACACACACACACACACACACACACACACACACACACACACACACACACACAAAATCCACTCCCCTGTAAGCATTCTCGATGCATGAAGAACTGAGGAACTATGCAAAGTCTTCTTTTTTTTTCATGGAAGTCCAAAGTCAGTGCACAGCATCACTGGACTACACGTCACAATTTGGACTTTAGAAGCAGTGGAACACCAAAATGTAAGTCCCTTTTCTGGTGTTTAAAAATTAATAAAATATCAAATGAGAAGGATCTATTTTAGCTGTTATATAAAACAAATAATGAATAAAAACATTCATTACGTTCTTTCAATGGAACAAATATCTAATTAGGTGAAATATTCGTACCATTGAACTCAAACATGGCAGCACGGTGACTTAGTGGTTGGCACTGTTGCCTCACAGTAAGAAGGTCATGGGTTCAATTCCTGCCTGTCACCTTTCTGTGTGGAGTTTGCATGTTCTCCCCGTGTTTGTGTGGGTTTCCTCTGGGTGCTCCGGTTTCCTCCCACATCCAAAGACATGTGGGTTAGGTGGATTAGAATCTTTAAATTGTCCATAGGTGTGTGAGTGGGTGTGGATGTGTTTGTTTGTCTGTTTGTGGCCCTGCGACAGTCCTGTCCTGGGTGTACCCCGCCTCGCGCTGTATGACTGCTGGGATAGGCTCCAGCCCCCCGTGACCCTTGATTGGACAAAGTGGTTGAAGATGAGTGCGAGAGTGTGTGTGTGAACTCAAACATTCATTATTTGTATACCAGTCAAAGGTTTGGACACACTTTCCCATTCAATTGAATGGGGATGTGTGGCCAAACAGTCTAAGCTCATTTGAAAACACATGGATTCATTGTTGCAGGAAATTATACACTAAGGAACAGATGCCAATGATACCATATTCTGTTTCTGCTAATGAACACCTTCAAATCCGACACACCGTAGTGTTAATCTATCTTAACGCTGAACAAATTTAACCACAAGAGTCAACGATTTCCTCAGAGGGGTCATACTATTGTCACCAAGGTGTCTCTGCAAACATAATAGCAGGCCCACAACATGATACACATACACACAAACGTGCCACTAACACATGCAGAGCAGCATATGCAAAGAGCCGAGTCACACACATGCACACACGCACTCACACAGAGTGCGTTAACATTCCATCTAACTGAATGACTTCCTTCCATTTTCACTGTGTTGTTATTGATCGTACTTAAGCAGTTCCACTCCTGTCGACTTGTAGCAGGAAATTGGCTTCATATTGAAACTGTCACAGTAAGGTTGCATTTTATTTTAGGCCCTGGAGGTGGAGGGAATGCAGCGGGAGAGAAATCAATTCTCAATCACTGGCATTGACATTTTATGGGTGTGTTTTTTAAGGTATTTCTCGTGAATAATTATTCTTGTTTCTGCAGTTTGCTAAGCAGAGTGGCCACAAGCTTCAAACAATTCTTCAACACCATGCGTATATATGTGCTGCATACATTGTTCTGACGTACAGTGCATCCAGAAAGTATTCACAATGCTTTACTTCTTCCACAATTTATGTGAAAACATGATTCTAAAATGGATGAAATAAATTTTTACCCCTCAAAATTCTACACACAATACCACATAATGACAATGTGATTTTTTTTTTTTTTTTTAGATTTTTGCAAATTTATAAAAAAACTAAAAACCTAAGAAATTGCACGTACCTGTACGCTAAGTATTCACAGCCTTTGCCATGAAGCTCAAAATTTTGCTCAGGTGCATCCCATTTCTACTGATCAACCTTGACGTGTTTCTGCAGCGTATTTGCAGTCCACCTTGGGTAAATTCAGTTGCCTGCATGATTTGGAAAGGTACCCACCTGTCTACCTATCAAGTCCCACAGTTAAGAATGCATATCAGATCACAAACATTTCTGCTGCTTTCTTGCCGTGTTTAGAGGATGAGAACAACCCCAAGAAAACAATCCCAACTGTGAAGCATGGGGGTGGAAACATCATACTCTGGGGGTGATCTTCTACAAAGGGGACAGGACGACTGCATCATATTAAAGGGGGGATGAATGGGGTCATGTCTTGCAAGATTTTGGCAAACAACCTCCTTCCCTCAGTAAGAGCACTGAAGATGGGTCATGGCTGGATCTTCCAGCATGACAATGACTCCAGGGCAACTAAGGAGGGGCTCCATAAGAAGCATTTCAAGGTCCTGCAGTGGCCTAGTCGGTCTCCAGACCTGAACTCAATAGAAACTCTTTGGATGGAGCTGAAACTCCAAACCTGAAAAATCTGGAGAAGATCTGTATGGAGGAGTGAACCAAAATCCCTGTTGCAGTGTGTGAAAACCTGGTCAAGAACTACAGGAAATGTCTGACCTCTGTAATGGCAGACAAATGTTTTTTTTTTGTACCAATTGTTAATGTATGTTTTTCTAGGCGATCAGATACTTATTTCATGTGTTTTGCCTAATGGTGACTTCTGCTCCTAATTGGCAGTTAGGATGGGTTAAATGCAGTAGACACATTTCATTGTGCAGGGAACATGTTCTTTTGTGCATATGACAATAAAATTCTTTTGAATCCTTGAAAATGCAAATTAATTATTTAAAAATCATACAATGTGATTTTCTATTTTTTTTTTAATTATAAATTCTGTCTCTCACAGTTGAAGTGTACCTATGATTACAAAAATACAGACCTCTTCATTCTTTGTAGGTGGGAAAACCTGCAAAATTGACAGTGGATATATATATATATATCATGATTTAGTGCTAATTAATTTAGGATTTCAGTACAAGAAAAATTATCAAATTTAGGACCAGGTGTCCCATGTGCCTTCTGAGAAACTGAAGCTGGAATTTCACATCTGCTCTTTCAGTAAATCCTCTATTCCACTCCAACATGAAGCTGTATAACTGGTGGGGAAACAAACAAAAGTTGTACTTGCACAATTTCTTCAGTCTCAGCCACGCAAGCCTATAACACCTTCAGAGTTATCTTAGTGTCTTGATTGCTTCTCTCACTTGTCTCCATCTTGCATGGTCACAGTTTTTGGGAACCAACTACTCCAGAGAGAATTACTATACTGTTTGTATTTCTTAATGACTGAAGAGAATGAAGTCCAAGACATTCTCAGTAGCTTAGAAATGTTCATGTATCCATCCCCTGACTTGTTAAAAGTGAACTTACTGGAAAAGTAATAAATTACTTGTGTTACTGTAATAAGGATCTCTGTAGTAATGGGCATGCAATGGACACATAGGTTGGAAATAGATTTTTTTTTAAGTTTTTTTTTTTTTAACATTGTCAATTTGGACTATTTGATATCGGTCCATTACATAAAATCCAATTAAAAATCCATTTACAATATAGGGTAGAACACACAAAAATAAATAAGTAAAATTATAATAAGGAAATCATTGATTTGGGGGGGGGGGGGGGGTAATGGTTGAGTATTTTTTGCTTTTATAAAATTAATTAATTTGTTTATGTTTAAACAGTGCTGCATAAAGGAAGCCATCATGGTAACCATAGACATTTATGTGTATAGCTGTGTGGCTTTAACACTACTTTATTAAGAGTACAAGAGTTTATTCTGCAGTTTTTGAATAAAACTACACTGAACATATAAACGCAACACTTTTCACTTTCCATTTTCATGAGCTGTACTCAAAGATCTAAAACATTTTCTATATCCACAAAAGACATATTTCTCTCAAATATTGTTCACAAATCTGTCTAAATCTGTCAGTGAGCCCTTCTCCTTTGCTGAGATAATCCATCCCACCTCACAGGTGTGGCATATCAAGATGCTGTTTAGACAACATGATTATTGCACAGGTGTGTCTTAGGCTGGCCACAATAAAAGGCCACTCTGAAATGTGCAGTTTTGCTTAATTGAGGGAGTCAAAAAATGAGTCAGTATCTGGTGTGATCACCATTTGCCTCACGCGGTGCAACACATCTCCTTCACATAAAGTTTATGAGCAGCCAGACACCATCGAATCTTAGCAGTTTGCCCAATTAAGTCAGTTACAATGACGAACTGCAGTCAGGCTGAGATCCTGGTGAGGACAATGAGGATGCAGATGAGCTTCCCTGAGATGGTTTCTGACAGTTTGTGCAGAAATCCTTTGGTTCTGCAAACTGATTGCTGCAGCAGCTGTCCATGTGGCTGGTCTCAGACAATCTTGGAGGTGAACATGCTGGATTTGCAGGTCCTGAGCTGCTGTGGTTACATGTGGTCTACGGTTGTGAGGTCGGTTGGATGTACTGTCAAATTCTCTGAAATGTCATTAGAGGCAGTTTATGGGAGAGAAATGAACATTCAATTCACAGGCAACAGCTCTGGTGGACATTCTTGCAGTCAGCATACCAACTGCACGCTCCCTCAAAACTTACGGCATCTGTAGCATTGTGTTGTGTGATAAAACTGCACATTTCAGAGTGGCCTTTTATTGTGGCCAGCCGAAGGCACACCTATGTAATAATCATGCTGTCTAATCAGCATCTGGATATGCCACACTTGTGGCATGGGATGGAGGTGGAATCTCGGTGTTAAGGATTTTGTATATATGTTATCACTGTTAAACATATTGACGTATGCGTTTATGTTATGGGAAGAAACTTGTCTTGCGTCATCACCCCCACCCTTAGGACAAGTTTTTTGTTTATGTGATGAGGGCGTCTCTTAATAAAAAGAGCGGAAAAGCAGGCCAGACTTTAGTGTAGCCTTGGTGTACAGCCTGGCCGCACTCCGCGCGTAATATTTGACTTTCTGTCTCACTGGTGTTTCTTGACTCTGTTGGTTTTAAAAATGTTTGGAGGAGAAAATACCCAACATTGACTGGGGGCTCGTCCGGGATCTCAACAACACCGGAGGTGTCCGGCGGAGGTCGTCAAGTCCAGACGTAAATCCTTGGCCAAGGTCCGATCGATCGATTGATCGTGTCTGCAATTGTCGACCACCATTGGCATCGTCTGGTTGACGAGATTTTCCCGAAGAAGACAGACAGGAGGTCGAGTCAGTGAGTAAAAATGTTTCACCTGTGAAGCTGACAATGACCGATTTGATTCATGATGGCAGCTCAACAGCCGTCATAACAGTAACAGGCGCCACTGAAGATGTATCAAAATTGAGGTTCACAGGTATGCCATTACATATGTCACTTTGTAAGCCATATTTGACAGAATGGCAAGAATTGGGACTGACAGTCATAACAGCTTTGTCAGCCTCTGATTGGAGTAGAGTTGGCCCACGAACGGAGTTCAGTCCATCAACCAAGTTGTATAAAGTGCCAGTTAATGTCTCATTGGTGCTGACAGCTGGAACACACATTGATGCGTCCACTTCACAATCCTGAGTGTTTCAGTTGAGTCCTGAAGAGGATGCTCTTCTCTCTTCAGTACCGTCAGGATTGTGGACAACAGGTCCTTCAGACGTAGGACTGATTAAAAATGCACAACCTGTAGTTATAAGGCCAAAAACAGAATACAGACCATGTGTAAGACAGTATCCATTGAAACCTGATGCAATTGACGGAATCAGGCCAGTAATAGAGGATTTATTAACAGCAGGAGTAATAGTGCCATGTCCAGATTCACCATGTAACACACCCATATTTCCTGTGAAAAAGGCTCCGCCCTCAGTGGGGTGGAGAATGATTCAAGATCTGCAGGCAGTAAATGCTGCTGTGATTAAAAGAGCACCATGTGTCCCAGATCCACATACCTTGTTAAATTCGCTGAGACCAAATTCTAATAGTTTCTCAGTAATTGACATAAGTAATGCATTTTTCTCTGTGCCAGTACATCCAGATAGTCAATTCTGGTTTGCTTTTACCTTTAAAGGACAACGATATACATTCACCAGATTACCGCAGGGTTACGCAGAGAGCCCAACTATTTATTCTCAAGTCATGTCAGCATGTTTAGCCAATTTCGTTCCACCGGCAGATAGCCAACTGTTAGTGTATGTTGATGACATTTTGATTGCCTCTGACACACGAGAAAACTGCATAACTGACACAGTAGCATTATTATGTTTCTTATTTGACAATGGCCACAGAGTGAGTAGAAACAAAGTTCAGTTGTGTAGGGATAAAGTAAAATATTTAGGACATGAGTTATCAGCCACAGGGCGCACGATCCTGTCTGACAGGAAGGAAGCAATTTTGCACGCTCCAAAACCACAAACCAAAAAGCAGATGATGTCATTTCTTGGATTGACAATTACTGCAGGGCATGGATTCCTTGCTATGCAGAGTTGACTAGTCCACTTTCTGATTTGATGTACAAAGATGATATTTCAATGTCAACCGTGTTGGAATGGAACAAAGATGCTGAGGAAGCCTTTGTAAAAGTAAAGCAAACATTAGTGTCATCCACAGTTTTGGCACTACCAGATTATAGTAAACCATTCATTCAAACAGTTGATTGTAAGAATAAGTTCATGACTAGTGTTTGGTTCAAGTGTATGGCTCAAAATTGAGGCCAGTTGCCTACTACTCAATACTAAATTGGATGCGGTAGCGAGTGCTTTACCACCATGCGTACAGGCTGTTGTTGCAGCCTCTATGGCTGTTCAAAGTAGCAGTAATGTTGTTCTATTCCATCAGCTGACATTGAAAGTTCCACATGCAGTCTCTGCACTTCTGTTGCAGACAAACATGAGCCTTTTGTCCCCAGCAAGACATCTTTCGTGCATGTCCTTGCTATTATCACAGCCACACCTTACGATAGAGCGATGTACAACATTGAATCCCTCCACATTGATACCTTTACCTGAGGATGGTGAGCCGCACAATTGTCTTGATGTAGCAACAGTTTGTACAAAAGCACGCCCAGACCTCCGGGACACACCCATCCCAAACAGTACAATTGTGTATGTGGATGGTTCCTCCACCAAAAATGCTTATGGACAAACGCAATCTGGATATGCTGTCGTCACAAATTCAGAAGTATTAGATTCTGCTTCATTGCCATCATCATTTTCAGCACAAGCAGCTGAATTAGTTGCTTTAACTGCAGCTTGCTATCTGTTTCAAGGTACGGCCGTATCAATTTATACGGACAGCCAGTACGCTTTCAGCACAGTGCATGTGTTTGCAAAACTGTGGGAGGAGTGACGTATGGTGGTGGTGTGGGGATAACAGAATCTTTGACAGACTGCCACGAAATGTGTCAGGTTATTGTGCATTAATATCATTATTGTTACCAGTTGAAGCCATACCCATGACCCCTGAAGACGTTACGACATATGCAGCCTCTCTTATTCCTGAAGATTGGCAGAAAGGCATAGCCAGACATAGAGTAAAAAGAGATTGGAAAGGAGTGGGAAATCCAACATATATTGACGCAATAGGAGTCCCCAGGGGAGTGCCTGACGAGTATAAACTGGTTAATCAAATAGCAGCTGGATTCGAATCTTCCATCTGTTGGTGGTGTTCAATTAATAAAAACGTGGACAGAATAAACTACATCCACTACAATGTACAGAAATTAGGAAATTGGACTGAGGAAGGATTTAAGGCTGTCCATTCACAGTTAGAAGCCACGTTCCTTATGGCCTTCCAGAATCGTATTGCTCTGGATATGTTGTTGGCAAAGAAAGGAGGTGTTTGTGCCATGTTCGGAGAACAATGCTGCACATTCATTCCCAACAACACGGCTGCAGACAGGCAGTCTCACTCAAGCCATTGACGGGCTGAGGACGTTGAACAGGAAGATGAAAGAGCACAGTGGAGTAAACACCGAAGGCTGGGATTGGTGGCTGGAAGGGATGGGAAAATGGAGGTCTTTGATTTCTTCACTATTAGTGTCTATAGCAGTATTTGCTGCAATTCTAACATTGTGTGGATGTTGTTGTATTCCATGTCTCCGAGGCCTTGTAAATAGAATGATAACCACAGCAATAAGTCCAGGACCAGGAGGGGGTCCGGCATCATATCCACTTCTGGGGACAGACGACAACGAGGAGGACGATGGCTCTCCTGACCTGTACCCAGACCAATGGAAGTATGATGACCCAGACACCGATGATGGTGACAATGACGACATCACCTCTGGGGTGTAAGCCTAGAGAGAGAACATACCATGATGAACCTCTTAGTGAAAATCTCAAAAAGAAGTGCTAAGCTGAGTGATGCCTACTGTATGTTTAACAGGTGATAAACAGGAGGGGAATGTTAAGGATTTTGTATATATGTTATCACTGTTAAACATTTGTACATTTGTCTTCTTTCTCATGAGAACGGTGTTGTGCTGTTTTGCACTCACCCTGAGAATGTACGTGTTATTCAACCTTGTTTTAGCTTTGTCTTCTTTCTCATGAGAACGGTGTTGTGCTGTTTTGCACCTGTCTTAATGCAATCCTGAAATTCAATTTTGTTTTAGCACTCTGGGGTCAATGTGAGCTGGGAATGAAAGGGCTGATGTACTTATTATTATAATATACTTTGTTTTCGCAGCCTCTAACGACTGGGAGTAAGAGAACGTTTGACTATTGTATGTGGTGTTTAGTGTGAAGGAGACTTCAGGCAGATGCAGAACAGCTGATACCTGCAACAGACGAACGAGATGTGCTGACCTGAAAGTGTTCTTCCTTACAGCTGCACTTATTGACGTATGCGTTATGTTATGGGAAGAAACTTGTCTTGCGTCATCACCCACCCACCCTTAGGACAAGTTTTTTGTTTATGTGATGAGGGCGTCTCTTAATAAAAGAGCGGAAAAGCAGGCCAGACTTTAGTGTAGCCTTGGTGTACAGCCTGGCCGCACTCCGCGCGTAATATTTGACTTTCTGTCTCACTGGTGTTTCTTGACTCTGTTTGTCGTGTAAAGGTTTTAAAAATGTTTGGAGGAGAAAATACCCAACACTCGGCAAAGGAGAAGTGATCACTACAGAGATTTATACAGATTTGTGAACAATATTTGAGAGAATCAGTCTTTTGTGAATAATAGAAAAATGTTTTAGATCTTGAGTTCATCTCATGACAATGGGAGGGCAAAAACAAAAGTGTTGCTTTTATATTTTTGTTCAGTGTATAAGAGCCGGTTTCTTTCTTTTTCTTGAAATAAGTGAACATTATTCACAAAGACAAAATAACATTCACAGTAGAATCATATAACTTCAACACACGAAAAAAGAAAAAGAAAAACAGGTCATTACACCATTGGACAGATCCAGAAATGCTATTTAATTTAGTCTGGTAAAGGTACGGACACAATCAGGTGTTCTTACATGTTTCTATGTGACTAGTCAATGTCGCAGACCGAACAGTCCCCCCTAAAAATTGGTCCTGCCTAAAAAATGTCTTAAACCTAAACCACTTCATCAGGCATCTTATACGAGGTCGTCAATAAGTATAGGTCCTTTTTATTTTTTCAAAAACTATATGGATTTCATTCATATGTTTTTACGTCAGACATGCTTGAACCCTCGTGCGCATGCGTGAGTTTTTCCACGCCTGTCGGTGACGTCATTCTCCTGTGAGCACTCCTTGTGGGAGGAGTCGTCCAGCCCCTTGTCGGAATTCCTTTGTATGAGAAGTTGCTGAGAGACTGGCGCTTTGTTTGATCAAAATTTTTTCTAAACCTGTGAGACACATCGAAGTGGACACGGTTCGAAAAATTAAGCTGGTTTTCGGTGAAAATTTTAACGGCTGATGAGAGATTTTGAGGTGATACTATCGCTTTAAGGACTTCCCACCGAGCGAGACGTCGCGCAGCGGTCCCAGGCGCCGTCGTCAGCCTGTTTCAAGCTGAAAACCTCCACATTTCAGGCTCTATTGATCCAGGACGTCGTGAGAGAACAGAGAAGTTTCAGAAGAAGTCGGTTTCAGCATTTTATCTGGATATTCCACTGTTAAAGGAGATTTTTTTAATGAAAGACGTGCGGGTGGATTGCAGCGTTGGCTCGCAGCCGCCGCGACACTCCGCCACAGGAAAAACACCTCCGTTGGAAGCCTTAAGGACAAGTTGGAACATGTCCAGCTGTTAAACAATTTCTCATATACTCACTCCACTGAAAGCCATCAAAAGCCGCCTGGATTTTACAAATGCTTATCAACGGAGGTGTTTTTCCTGTGCCGCCACACCGCCCGGCTGTGTCCCGACGTGCGGACTCGTCCACACGTCTTTAATTAAAAAAATCTCCTTTAACAGTGGAATATCCGGATAAAATGCTGAAACCAACTTCTTCTGAAACTTCTCTGTTCTCTCACGACGTCCTGGATCAATAGAGCCTGAAATGTGGAGGTTTTCAGCTTGAAACAGGCTGACGACGGCGCCTGGGACCGCTGCGCGACGTCTCGCTCCGTGGGAAGTCCTTAAAGCAACAGTATCACCTCAAAATCTCTCATCAGCCGTTAAAATTTTCACCGAAAACCAGCTTAATTTTTCGAACCGTGTCCACTTCGATGTGTCTCACAGGTTTAGAAAAAATTTTGATCAAACAAAGCGCCAGTCTCTCAGCAACTTCTCAGACAAAGGAATTCCGACGAGGGGCTGGACGACTCCTCCCACAAGGAGTGCTCACAGGAGAATGATGTCACGACAGGCGTGGAAAAACACACGCATGCGCACGAGGGTTCAAACATGTCTGTCGTAAAAACATATGAATGAAATCCATATAGTTTTTGAAAAAAATAAAAAGGACCTATAATTTATTGACAGACCTCGTATATGCTACTCTGGAACCACCCCTAAATCCAAACAGTCCAACAGAGGTCCTTAGTCTGAGTCTCATTAACATAAGATCACTCTCCTCAAAATCATTGATGATTAATGATCTAATTGTGGATCATCACTTACACATTTAGTCATGTCCCTCGTGATGTGAAGCAAGGTGGGGTGTTGCTCTTATTTATAAATCTAGGTTTAGCTTATTAGCTGTTGGGGAGCACAAATATAATTCATCTGAGCATCTGATTCTCTGCCCACGATATTATGCATTGCCAAGGTCAGAAGAATAAAAATCAGCCATATTATTTTGTCACTGTATATGGGCCCCCTGTCCCATACTCTGAATTCTTAGATGAATTTGTTGTGTTCATCTCTAACTTGTCAACTAGTGCAGATAACATTATGATTCTTGGTGACTTCAACATTCATATAAATAAGACTTCTGATCCCTTCTGCAAATCAGTCATGGAAATTGTGGATGCATTAGTAATGCATTCAGGAGTTGACACACATTAGTGCAAGTACCATGGATTTGGTTCTCACACGTGGTATTGCTGTCATGAATATTGATATCATGCCTCTTGCATCAGTGGTCTCTGATTACTCACTTATTAGGTTTACAGTTTCGCTCCTGTGTTTATTGGAACAACCTTGTTTATCACTGTGGTGATGCATCAACTCCTCAACCATGACTGAACTCGAACTTGGACTGCCTGATATCTTAGCATCACATCTGGAAAATGCGCAATCAGTAGACAGTCTTGTGGATAATTTAAACTCAGCGCTCAAAACTACACTTGACATGATTGCGCCATCTTTGTTAAAACCAGGCTCCCCCAAATCACAGTCACCTTGGTTCAATGATTACTTGAGTGACCTCAAGCATAAGTTGAGAGGTCTAGAACGGAAATGGCGTAATGCAAAATTAAAGGTATTCCACCTTATGTGACATGATGCTATCTTAGACTATAAGCATGCATTGCTGGCTACAAATTGGACTTATTACTCTGATTTGATAAACAAAAACAAGCATAACTCAAAGTTCTTGTTTGACATGGTGGCAACACTTATTCATGGACAACCATCTGTGAGTCGCTCTCCTTTTACAGCACAAGATTTCTTGGATGATTTAGAGAAGAAAATAGAAGACTTTAGGTTAAACATATCCCAGCATGCCTTAACCCAGCCACTACACCCTGCTATTGAGATAGGTGCCATTACTGAGGTACTACCTAGATTTGCAGAATTTGATAGTATCTCGTTTGGCGTGCTGACAAAACTCATAACGTTTACAAAAAGCACAACCTGCTTATTTCATCCTATGCCAAACAAAACTGTTTGCTTTTTAACTCTTTTTAAATTCACTTTATTAGGAAACGGGGTGGGCCACGGCCTCAACTTTATCTAAATCCTGGGTCTTTAAGTGAAGGTTAGGGCTAGTGGCTGGCGATCAGCTTAGTATTTCTTTTGTAATTCTTGTTGCTTAATGCTGACAAATTACACTGTATTTGTTGTCTTTCTGATGCCTGAGTCTGTTTTTTTCTCTGTTTGAGGTGCAGCTAAATCCAGAGAAGGGTATGGTGTCTGTTTCTGTAACCCTCCTGTCCTGTGCACCGGCAACATTTCCTGTATAAGTGTTTTGTGAATTGTTTTGTAATTTGTGTCTGTAGCATGGCCCAAGCATAGGGTCACCCCTTTGAGTCTGGTCTGCTTGAGGTTTCTTCCTCATCACTGTCGCCTGTGTGCTTGCTCTGGGGGTTGGTAAGGTTAGACCTTACTTGTGAAGCGCCTTGAGCCAACTTAGTTGTGATTTGGTGCTATATGAATGAAAATAAATTTAAATTGAAATAAATTGAAATTGGGGCCACAGCAAGTCGTCTGAGATGGACTCTCTTCACCCAAAGTGATCAAAGGGAATAATGTGATTATTAACCATCAGATGATGAAGGTAAAACCTCTTAAATCATTCTAAAGTAATTTTTAAGCAGAAAAAAGGCTGTTTTAAGCAGAAACGAGGCGATTATTGGTGAAGCTTTGAAATGACGGAGGTGCTGTGAATGCAGCTTCTCCTGGCTGCTGCGTTCTGATCGCTTCCTCCATCTTTTATTATGAAATAATGCTGAATTTATGTGGAAGTGATTGCTGTAAAAAATCTTCAGCTATCTGTCACTGAGACAGATGATGACTTGAGTGCAGTTTGAAGCAGAAACGAGGTGATAATCGGTGAACCACAGCCGACGCACAGAAATGCACAGTGAAGGCAGGGCGGACCGGCCTGCGACATCGGGATTAAAAAAGTGTCACACCCATTGTGATAACATGTCATTATGCTGCTTTAAACAAACTGACAGGGGAAAAACATTTTCCCATGCTGAAGATTTTGCTGTTCCGCCCTTCATGCTGTGTAAAACACTTTTCTGCCTCACACTGATACAGCTGTTTCTTAAAGTGTCTGTACTTCTGAAGTGCTTTTAAAATGATTATGAATCCATATTTTGCACACCTGGCAAATCATAACTTGAGAAACGTTTTGGCACAATTTTTCAGTTTGGCACAAAATCAACTGCTGTGCACATAATCAGCACCCAAGGCACTATGAAAAAACAGCAAACACCATTGTAAAAAGTACAAAAAGTTTATATATACGTGTATATGTATACACAGTGGGGAAAATAAGTATTTGACCCCCTGTCAGTTTTGCAGGTTTTCCCACCTACAAAGAATGGAGAGGTCTGTAATTTTTATCGTAAGTACACTTCAACTGTGAGAGACAGAATCTAAAAAAAAAAAAAAAAAATCAAGAAAATCACATTGTATGATTTTTAAATAATTAATTAGCATTTTATTGCATAAAATAAGTATTTGAACCCTACCAACCAGCAAGAATTCTGGCTCTCACAGTCCTGTTAATTTTTCTTTAAGAATCTCTCTTATTCTGCACTGTTTACCTGTATTAATTGCACCTGTTTGAACTTGTTACCTGTATAAAAGACACCTCACACACTCAATCAATCACACTCCAACCTGTCCAATATATCCAAGACCAAAGAGCTGTCTAAGGACACCAGGGACAAAACTGTAGACCTGCACAAGGCTGGGATGGACTACAGGACAACAGGCAAGCAGCTTGGTAGAAGACAACAACTGTTATGATTATTTATTAGAAAGTGGAAGAAACACAAGATGACTGTCAATCTCCCTCGGCCTGAATTCCATGCAAGATCTCACTTTGTGGCGTAAGGATGATTCTGAGAAAGCTCAGAACTACACAGGAAGACCTGGTCAATGACCTGAAGACAGCTGGGACCACAGTCACAAAGATTACATTAGTAACACATGATGCTGTCATGGTTTAAAATCCTGCAGGGCAGCAAGGTCCCCCTGCTCAAGCCAGCACATTTCCAGGCCCATTTGCTGTTCACCAGTGACCATCTGGAAGATCCAGAAGAGGCATGGGAGAAGGTCATGTGGTCAGATGAGACCAGAATAGAGCTTTTTGGAATCAACTCCACTTACCATATTTAGAGGATAAGAACAACCCCAAGAAAACCATCCCAACCATGAAGCATGGGGGTGGAAACATTATACTCTGGGGGTGCTCTTCTGTAAAGGGGACAGGACGACTGCACCGTATTGAAGGGAGGATGGATGGGGTCATGTATTGTGAGATTTTGGCAAACAACCTCCTTCCCTCAGTAAGAGCACTGAAGATGGGTCATGGCTGGGTCTTCCAGCATGACAATGACCCCAAACACACAGCCAGGGCAACTAAGAAGGGGCTCCGTAAAAGCATTTCAAGGTCCTGGAGTGGCCTGGCCAGTCTCCAGACCTTAAGTCAACAGAAAATCTTTGAGGGAGCTGAAACTCCAAACCTGAAATATTTGGAGAAGATCTATATGGAGGAGTGGACCAAAATTCCTGTTGCAATGTGTGCAAACTTGGTCATGAACTACAGGAAACGTCTGACCTCTGTAATGGCAGACAAATGTCTGTACCAATTGTTAAGCTCTGTTTTCCTAGGGGGTCAAATACTTATTTTATGCAATAAAATGCAAATTAATTATTTAAAAATTATACAATGTGATTTTCTGGATTTTTTTTTTTTTTTATTCTGTCTCTCACAGTTGAAGTGTACCTACGATAAAAATTACAGACCTCTCCATTATTTGTAGGTGGGAAAACCTGCAAAACTTTCAGGGGGTCAAATACTTATTTTCCCCACTGTGTATATATAATCAATTTTCAATCAATTTTATTTATATAGCGCCAAATCACAACAAACAGTTGCCCCAAGGCGCTTTATATTGAAGGCAAGGCCATACAATAATTACGTAAAAACCCCAACGGTCAAACGACCCCCTGTGAGCAAGCACTTGGCGACAGTGGGAAGGCATATATATATTATGTTTGTGTGGTGTGTGTGTGTGTGTGTGTATGTGTGTACGAGGTTTTAGAAAACTAACCGGCAGTTTTATAAAAAAAAAAAAAAAACTATATGGATTTGAATCACGTGCGATTACACCAGACATGCTTGAACCCGTGTGCATTCGTGAGATTTTTCACGCATGTCGGTGACGTCATTTGCCTGTGGGCAGCTTTGAGTGAGCACTGGTCCAGCTCTCTCGGCTGAAATCCTTGTCTGAGACGCTGCTGGAGACAGCGCACGTTGCTTTATCAAAATTTTTTCAGGACCCTGAGGGTATCCGAGTGGACACTATTCGAGAAATTCAGCTGGTTCTCGGTGAAAAGTTTAACGGCTGATGAGAGATTGTGGAGTTTCTTTCGCTTTAAGGACAGCACAAAAGCGGATCGGCGCGGCGCGGTCGGAGGTGGCATCCGTCTGGCTGTTCGAGCTGAAAACATCCTAATTTAAGGCTCTGTTCACCCAGGTCGTCATCAGAACAGAGAAGTTTCAGAAGAAGTCAGCATGAGGAGTTTATGCGGACATTCCACTGTTAAAGGAGATTTTGTAATGAAAGATGCGGGCAAATTCGCCGAGTCAGTTCCGTGACGACGCCGCAAATCCGTCTGTGCCGCGACAGGAAAAACACCTCCGTGTTGAAAACCATTTGTAAATTCAGGCGGCGTTTGATGGCTTTAACAGCTGGGCATGTTCCAACTTGTCCGTTAAGGTTTCCAATGGAGGTGTTTTTCCTGTCGCGACCCCCCGCGGTCGGGTCCGGCCCGACATGCGAATCTGCCCGCATGTTCTTTCATTACAAAATCTCCTTTAACAATGGAATGTCCGCATAAACTCCTCATGCCGACCTCTTCTGAAACTTCTGTTCTCTGACGACCACCTGGGTGAACAGAGCCTGAAATGTGGAAGTTTTCAGCTTGAATCAGCGAGACGACGCTGCCTCGGAGCGCAGATCGCCATCAGGCGCCGTGGGCCGTCCTTAAAGTGACACTTAAACACCAAAATCTCTCATCAGCCGTTAAAATTTTTACTGAAAACCAGCTGAATTTATAGAATGGTGTCCACTCAGTTGTGTCTTACAGTTTTTGAAAAGATTTTGATCAAACAAAGCAGCAGTCTCTGAGCCATTCCTAAACAATGAAAAAATCGACGAGAGGGTGGGCGACTCCTCACTCAAAGACTGCCCACAGGCGAATGACGTAACCGACAGGCGTGAAAAAACTCTTGCATGCGCACGAGGGTTCAAGCATGTCTGGTGTAATGGCATGTGATTCAAATCCATATGGTTTTTGAAAAAATAAATAAATCAAATCAAATCAGTTTATTTATATAGCGCCAAATCAAATCAGTTTTATTTATATAGCGCCAAATCACAACAAACAGTTGCCCCAAGGCACTTTATATTGCAAGGCAAAGCCATACAATAATTACGGAAAAACCCGAACGGTCAAAACGACCCCCTGTGAGCAAACACTTGGCGACAGTGGGAAGGAAAAACTCCCTTTTAACAGGAAGAAACCTCCAGCAGAACCAGGCTCAGGGAGGGGCAGTCTTCTGCTGGGACTGGTTGGGGCTGAGGTAGAGAATGAGGAAAAAGACATGCTGTGGAGGGAGCAGAGATCAATCACTAATGATTAAATGCAGAGGTGGTGCATACAGAGCAAAAAGAGAAAGAAACAGTGCATCATGGGAACCCCCCAGCAGTCTAAGTCTAGAACAGCATAACTAAGGGAAGGTTCAGGGTCACCTGATCCAGCCTTAACTATAAGCTTTAGCAAAAAGGAAAGTTTTAAGCCTAATCTTAAAAGTAGAGAGGGTGTCTGTCTCCCTGATCCAAATTGGGAGCTGGTTCCACAGGAGAGGAGCCTGAAAGCTGAAGGCTCTGCCTCCCATTCTACTCTTAAAAACCCTAGGAACTACAAGTAAGCCTGCAGTCTGAGAGGGAAGCGCTCTATTGGGGTGATATGGTACTATGAGGTCCTTAAGATAAGATGGGACCTGATTATTCAAAACCTTATAAGTAAGAAGAAGAATTTTAAATTCTATTCTAGAATTAACAGGAAGCCAAGGAAGAGAGGCCAATATGGGTGAAATATCTCTCTCCTTCTAGTCCCTGTCAGTACTCTAGCTGCAGCATTTGAATTAACTGAAGGCTTTCAGGGAACTTTTAGGACAACCTGATAATAATGAATTACAATAGTCCAGCCTAGAGGAATAAATGCATGAATTAGTTTTTCAGCATCACTCTGAGACAGACCTTTCTAATTTTAGAGATATTGCGCAAATGCAAAAAAGCAGTCCTACATATTTGTTTAATATGCGCATTGAAGGACATATCCTGATCAAAAATGACTCCAAGATTTCTCACAGTATTACTAATAATAGTAATAAGGTCGGATACTTTCTAATAGACCTCGTATAGGTGATTGCTGGCTGTTTAACAGGATAACATGATTCCTTATGATGCACACACATGATTATGCTGGAGACTGTGTGCCTCATGGTTGTAATGGACAAATATTCCCTTCATTGTTATCTACATATAATCTAATTTTTAATCCTCTGTGCTGTGCGTGTTCTCCTGCACCTACCTTGAGCACGTCCACATCTGTTGAGCTGCAGGTGACAGAGTCGTCCACCTCCCGAACCTGTCCGTCGGTTTCCACAGTAACCAGTTTGATGGGCACTGCAACCCAGCGACCTGTGAGAATGGCTGTGTTCACCACGTCTGTGTCCTACAGGAAGACAGAGAAATGATCGTTAAAGTACATGTTGTACTCTTGATTTTGTGCACGAGTTCCATCAAGTCCAAACAGTTCTAAACAGGAAAGCACTAATGAAAATACAAAAGTAAACATTTTATGGAACTGCCACACTTTCAATTACTATTGGTGTGTGTATGTGCCTGCAGTGTGTGTGTGTGTTTGTGTGTGTGTTGGGTGGTTTGTCACACCTACAATTTAAAACTACCAGGCATGTAGAGAAAATGGACTTTTAAACAGTCTATTTATTATGTGTTAATAGAACCAGAATTTTACCTACAAAAATACTTTTATGGAGAGCAACAGCAGTTGACACCAAGTTAACCAGATGTCATTTCTGTCAGTCACAGGTGTGTCTGTGACAGGAGAAAATTATGTAATGAGCGAAGGTGAATGCTGATATATTACTAAGGGAGGACTGTTAAAATATAATTTGATCTCGCAATGTACTAAAATTTTACAATTACAAGAAATAATAATAGTAAGACATATTTGTGATACTTCTGTGTTACAGTTGGAACCAATAGGAACTTGGTTGGCAGACACAAGTAGTGGGTGTGAAAACAAAGGTGTTTATTGTTTATTATTTTAATAAAGGTGTTTACTGTAATAATACAACAGAGAAAAAAATACTTCAAAGGGACAAAATCCAAAAAGTGACTGACAAAGTGATAAAACCATATTCACACATTCACACAAGGATTCACAGAAGGATCCACACCGTTCACACGCATACTCTCACATGCGTGACAGGCAGGAGACACACATGGAACATGCAGACCAAACCACACCTATATAATTTGAGAGGGGCACACCAAGGATCACACATACACCCACTGGCACTCACCCACATGCGCTCATGTCCACACATAAGCACTGGGACACAGAACTGGGCAGGTGAAGCATGCACTGACAAGACAAGTGACGGAGACTCTCAGAACAGCACACATCCACAGCCCCTTGAATCAGAAGGGAACAACAGGGACTCAGACATAAAGGACAAAAAACCACTAAAAAAAACCCAACCACAGATCCAAAACCCCAAGACTTTCCAACCATACATACAAGTGTCCCCTTCAACCTGCACTTGATTGTGATTCTTCACTTGTAAGTCACTTGTCTTACATTTTCTTGACCAGGGTTCATTCTTATCAACAACAGTATTTTTTCTTGAGTGTGTTTCAGTTTCCAGAAGAACACTTTGGAAAATACTGCTATTTGCCAAGAAAGAACCCTGGGTCAAGAAAGGTCTTTCCTGATATTTGCAATGGCTCTTATTGATGGAGCAGATATTTTTGAGCTGATTAGCCTTACATCCTGCACAAACTATCAACAACATTTATTGATGGGGAAACTGACTGGTAGGTACACAGAGATGATGGACTGACAAACATGAAAAAAAAAACCATGAATGTAAGCTCTGGTGACAAGTTAGAAAAACTTTTAGAAATCCTTGGAGACCTCAGACTAAAAATCAAAATACAGAGCAAGTTGAAAGTAGTAAATTACCTAGATGCCACTGTTGACCATACAGCCAGAAAATGTTACCTGTAGATAGACCCTTACAACAATGGACTGTACATTAATCCCAAGTCCAAGCATCCGCCATCCATAATTAGACAGATTTCAACATCAATAAGCGTAAGAATATCCGGATTATCTTGTGATGAGGATGAATTCAGTAGAACCTTGCAGTTATACGTGGTCTGTTAGAAAAGTATCTGACCTTTTTATTTTTCAAAAACCAGATGGATTTGAATCACGTGTGATTGCATCAGCCAAGCTTGAACCTCGTGCGCATGCGTGAGTTTTTTTCACGCCTGTCGGTTGCGTCATTCGCCTGTGAGCAGGCTTGTGTGAGCAGTGGCCCACCCCTCTCATCGGATTTTTATTGCGATAAAATGTCTGAACGATTTGGAGCTTTGCTGCATCAAATTTTTCCAGAAACTGTGAGAGACCTCCAGGTGGATACCATTCGGAAAATTCAGATGGCTTTCAGGGATGATTTTATGGGGATTACACAGATTAAGGAGTGCTCCAGCCGGTTTAAAGACTGCTCACAGCGTCTGAGAGCGCGGCGCGCTCCGAGCACCGATCGACAGACTGAAACAACCAGATCATTCCAATGTGAAGGCTTTGTTGATCCGGGACGTCGTCTGACTTACACAACATGGCAGAAGACGTGGACATCAGTACTTTTTTCGGCACATTCCACTGTACAGGAGCTTTTTCATGGAAAGAGGAGCGGAGGGATGCGCCACCGTGCCGCTCATGGCGCGGCACAAAACCACCTCCGTGTTGGTCTCACAGGACGGCTTTCAGACGGCTTTTCAGTCGTGTGACTATCCGAGAAATTGTGCATGAGCTGGACATGCCCCAACATGTCCTGTGACGCTTCATCACGGCGTTGCTTTGCACCGTGCGGCTCCACCGGGACGCATGGAATTCCGCCGCATGTCTGTCTCAATGTGCCGAAAAAGTGCTGATGTCCACGTCTCCTGCAATTCCTGTGCTAGTCAGACGACGTCCCGGATCAACAGAGCGTCCAGTTTGGAAATGAACGGCACATTCCACTGTTACAGGCGTTTTTGTCATGGAAAGAGGAGCGGAGGAATGCGCCACCGTGCCGCTCATGGCGTTCCACAAAACCCCCTCCGTGTTGGTCTGCATGGCGCAAAGCAACGCAATAAAAAAAGGGTTTCGCAATAAAATAAAAATCCGACGAGAGGGGTGGACCACTGCTCACACAAAGCCTGCTCAGAGGCGAATGACGCAACTGACAGGCGTGAAAAAACTCACTCATGCGCACGAAGGTTCAAGCTTGACTGATGCAATCACACGTGATTCAAATCCATAGGGTTTTTGAAAAAATAAAAGGTCAGACACTTTTCTAACAGACCTCGTACAGCAATGCCTTCAGATACAGCGGGAACAACAAGAACATTAGGTGAAAAATCAATGCTAAGGCAAACAATGACCAGAACAAGACCAAGAAACATCATATGGTTTAAACCACTTTACAGCCAAAATATTCTGACAATGGTGCAAAAACCATTCTTCTACCTAGCAGATAAACATGTCCCACAGTCCAGAAGCACCAAAAAAGTAATTAACAGGAGCAACCTTAAGGTCCAGCTACAGCTGCACAGCTAGCATGGAAAACATAGTCAAGAACCACAACCAAAAGATCCTGAATGAATGCAAAGAAGCTAACACCAAACAAAAAATGCAATTGTAGAAACATAGACCTCTGCCTTCTCAATGATGTTTGTCTCACAAGTAACATGATATACATGAAGTTACATTAACCACAAAGTCAATAACACAAAGTCTTACATTAGAATGATAGAGCACAATTTTAAAACAAGATTAATCAACCACCACACTCTCATTCAAAGACCTACAGTGTGCTTTCAAATACAACTAGGACAACAGCCAACCATAATCAAATGGCATAACATCAAAAAAGCTAGTGCATACAAAGGCAATTCTTGCTGTGATCTAGGTCTGTCTAAGAAAACACGACACATCCTGACTGGCCACAATGCCTCCCTCCTGAACAAGAACTCTGAAAGGGTTACCAATGTCACCATGAAGAGAAGTTCTACACAGCAACCAGTCATAGAATATGTCATAAAAAAAAACAGAGGAAACATCATAAAAAATGAAACAGTCATGAATGTCATTCGAAACAACCAAACCGAAAATGTCATCCTAAGCAAACATCAGAGAGAAACATTTCAACTGTTATTAACTGAACTTTTGCAGGTGAAGTCTTCTCACACAGACAGCTTTAAGGTGCGTTTACACATGAGCAAGACATGTTACGAATGTCATTTTCTGTCATTCGTGACACATTCCTGACATTCTTAATGTGACTTAACGCATCTGAATAGGTTTCTTAATAGTGCGTGTTGGTGTGTGATATTCTTCATATTCGTGGAGCATGTTTTTTGCCTGTCAAAAAATCTTCCACGAATGTCACACACCACCTTCATTTGGTCTCACGTCGTGGAGGTCGCAACTGAGCGCGTTGATCCGTCTTGATGAGTATGATCCTTAATAGAACGTGACAACATTCGTAGTGGTTCCTGTGATGGTTCTTGGAGGCCCAAACTGTCACATGTTATTACAATGACACGGAAACTTCAAGTTTTGACACGACTTGTAATGCGGGCGTCACATTTCACTGCGCGCACGACGAATCAGTTTTCTGTCACGTGCGCATAATTAAACTCGGCTCCACAGCGTTCAGTTTGATGCAGTATGCCGAAGAGGAACAGTGACGCAAAGGCAGCCAAGTGTCGTTCCACGTTCCTGCTGAAGCTCCTCAGGACGCTCCTGCAGGTGTTCCACCTGCTGTTGTAACCGATGAGCGGGAGAAGAGTCTGAGCAACAGAGGAGCGAGAGGAGACTCACGTGCAGCCAGACATCTCTGCACCTCCTCCAGTCCGTGGAGGAGGACGTGTGCGCACAAGTAACCCTGCTGCACCACATTCAGTTTGATGCTGACACCAAGTCGCTAAAAGTCTCATTTCAGTGCTCCTCGGTGCGCTCCCTGCAGGTGTTCCACCTGCTGCATGTGCCTGATGTGTTGGGAAAACGCGTGAGATGAAAGCCGCATGAAGCCGCACATCTTGTCTCTGTCTGTCTCCTCCTCCTCCTCTTCTGCACCACTCCATGGCACAGAGCCCAACTATGCAGTGCAGTCACAAAGTTCTTCTGAAAAACTGCGAACTGCGAGCGATCTGAATTCGGTTGGATGAATATGGGTGTGTTGTGTGGAGACAGTTCACCTTGTTCACAAGATGACAGAACTTATCGATGCACTGTACGCGCAAGCGCACAATAACCCGGAACACTATTCTTGACCGTGCGTTATGGTTCCTGATAATTCTCCACCAACATGTGCCATTAATCGTAACGTGTGGTAACAGGTTGCAGCAGTTCCTGAGGACACCTGATGCCTCTGCCCCGAATCATCACATTCGTGATCAGCGGCCAAGAATGTGTACTTCGTGGCATTCGTGACTTGTCATCGTTATGTGTAAACGCAGCATTAAGACTGCTCAGTGCGTGAAACTTGTGGTCAAATCGATCTTGTTGAAGTCAAACTGAGCTCAGAATGGGAAGAAAAGCGGATTTAAGTGACTTAAAAGTGACATGGTTGTTGGTCCCTAGGGATGGGTATCGAGAACCATTTTTTTTTTTTTTTTTGTGAATCATTAAGAAATTATTCAATCTACCAACATCAATAGCCTTGTTGCTGAACAATTCCCTAATCGGTCCTTCAGAGCGGCCGTTGTTTTGAGGGTGTTTGTCGGGAAAATGATCATTCTCTACCTTGATTACAGATCCTGCAGTGGGTCTGTAATCAACTGCTTCTGTAATGGCTCTACTTTGAAGTATGAACTATCATTAGTTCATACCCGCTGCTTCATTGCTTCTCTGCTTCACTGCTTTTCAGAAGCGGCAAGTCCGCTTCTTAACCCCTCTCAAAACCATTTAAAGATGTCAATCATGAGTCACTTTTGTGCTGATTAAAGTCACTAACTGGACTCTTGTCTTATTGCAGGCAAGAAACGAGAATCGTCCTCCGCTCTCTTCCAAGTCAAGTCGGAATAATAACTTCAAAACGAATCACTATTTTAAATCAAATGACACCTCTTTCCAACCGTTGTAATACAAACAATAAACTACAATCAATCAAAATGTTTTTTCCTCCCAAAATGAGACGTCTTGTGTTCTTTATGAATTACACTGTTGCTGACATGCAGCGTGGCCGGCTGAGCTCAGCTCAGAGGCTATGGAGTGACATTTATGCCATTAATTTCTGAAAGGAAATGCTTTTGACAATAACTACAGATTTTGTTTATTTCTATTTATGTCCAGAGATCAAGGCTCCACCATGTAGAGTTTATTATGTCCACAGATTAAGGATCCACTATGTAGAGTTTACTTAAGTCCAAAGATTAAGGATCCAGTGTCCAATTTCACATTTATTACTTTAAGAATCAATAAAATGTTGCTGCCATGGAAAAACCTATTAAGCCTACTTTTAGTATACAGAAAAATCACAAGAGGTATCGATAAAGAAATCGATAAGGAATCGAATCAATAAGTGGAATTGATAATGGGATCAATAACGACAAAATCTTATCAATACCCATCCCTATTGGTGCCAGACTGGCTGGTCTGAGTATTTCAGAAAGTGCTGCCCAACCGCTGATTTTCAGGCACAACCATTTCTAGGGTTTACAGAGAATGGTATGACAAACAGAAGATATCCACTGAGCAGTAGCTGTGTGGATGAAATGTCAGAGGAGAATGGACAGACTGCTTGAATGGGAGATTGAGTGATAGCATCATGTCAATATGGACCAACATCTCTGAGGATTGATTCCAACACCTTGTTGAATCTATGAAATGAAGAATTACAGCAGTTCTGAAGGCAAAAGAGGGTTCAACCTAATACTAGCAAGGTGTACCTATTAAAGTAATTTCATACTTTTTTCACTCTCAAATACAATACTCACTATTTGACTGCAGCGTAAGGTTAAAAATATATGTTTTTAATTTAATTTTGAGTAATATTATGTCATTCTTGACTCCATTTACACAATCTCCAGCCACTGCACCATTGACATTCAGCTATCACTGTCCAGTATGCTAATTATCATATTTGTACCCAAAGTGCAAGACATGGAGGAGCTTGATAATAGGGTGATTATTTAACTACGGGCACTATTGGCCTTGTAAATGTAATTTCCACCACACCATTGCCTTATAATATAAAGCGCCTTGGGGCAACTGTTTGTTGTGATTTGGCGCTATATACGTGCTCTGATGTCACTGTTTATCTCCATAGAAACTACCCAAACAATCTTTCATACAAATTGTTTAAAGGGACATTACAGTGTTGTGGTGGAAATTACGGCAATAGTGTGGGACAACTACATTTTGTTAAAAAAATCACAACAGTTGTATGACATTGAATACCCCAATTATGTTTTGATTATTTTACTGATATTTTATTCAGATATTTTAAAACATTAGAAAAAAACGTTTCTTTACCATTCATTTTTATCATTGAAGATCAAAAGTCTGGGTGTGGGACAAGCACAAACGGCAATTTTTGCATATAATGATGCTGAAAAAAGGTGAAAAAGTCATCATAGACTACTAGAACAAATTTCTTAACACACTTTCATTGTAAAGATAACTATAAAGTGTGAAATTTCCCCTTTTTTCTGTTTTTCATACAATATGATCAAAGGACATAATAAGTGCCCGTAGTCTAAGAATCACCCAATAACGAAGAGGAAGAGGAAAATATGAGCGCCAAGGGGAGAGTTTGACAAGAAGGGGAAGAAAAAGGAAGTGATTATAAACCTCATGGTTACTCTAATCAGCATGATTACATTTGATTAGAGCCTTCCGCTGAAAATATCACAAACAAACCAGCAGATATACACGTCAGTGCACTGTGTCAATGTCAATCTTGATTATTTGGCACTGACTTGCCAAGGGGGCATTTATCACTGCAATACACACAGGCTTATTTTCTGAATAGAAAGTGTGTGCACTCATGTGTGTGTGCAATACTACTTTATAGTACAGACTTCAACAAAACACAAAAGTATAAATATACTAGCAAATGTACTGTGTTCTGTTGTTTTTCCCCACTGTGCATGTGTGTATGTTCTTGGATATATTTAGTGCATCTGCAAAGGATCCAAATTCAGGCCATTCCATTTGTATTCCCCCACCAGCTACTTCAGGATATAGAAATACACTGCATATGCCACATTTTGTTGTGCCCATGATAACTTGAACAAAATTCATCAGAATTTCACAAAACTTTAAATAGTTCATGAAACTTTAAATAAACATCCCAAATGAGCTTGTTTCCAAAGACTGAGTTTGAGCATGATCTGATTTAATCAAAACCCTCTATGGACCAATTTACTGAACAGAGTATTGATTCTGATGTTCAGAATAGTTTGGACAAGTTTCAATGCAATTTTTGCCAATTTTAACTATCAATTTCACCAAGGCACTGTAAGGACTCCCCCCACAGACTGCTAATTATTGTAACTGATCTCCAGAGCTAGATATGTTTATAATAAAACAATTTCTGTGTGTGTGTGTGTGTGCGTGTGTGTGTGTGTGTGTGTGTGTGTGTGTGTGTGTGTGTGTGTGTGTGTGTGTGTGTGTGTGTGTGTGTGTGTGTGTGTGTGTGTGTGTGAAGCTGTCGGTTTCAGCAGAATAGCGTAAGTTTCCCGGTTCGAATCCCACCCCACCACATTTCTCAATTTCACATTTCTCCAGTTGTGTCAGGAAGGGCAACCGGCGTAAAACTTGTGCCAATTCAACATGCAGATCCACCTTGGATTTGCTATGGCGCCCCCGAGTACAAAACAAGGGAGCAGCCGAAGGGACTTACTAGCTTTCATATCCTTACCTAAACCACTCAACCCTTCTCTCCCCAGCAAAAATGAATAAATAACTAAATACGAGGTCTGTCTAAAAAGTATCGGACCTTTTTATTTTTTGCAAAAACCATATGGATTTGAATCATGTGTGACTGCATCAGCCAAGCTTGGACCTTCATGCGCATGCGTGAGTTTTTTCACGCCTGTCGGTTGCGTCATTCGCCTGTGAGCAGGCTTTGTGTGAGCAGTGGTCCACCCCTCTCGTCGGATTTTTATTGCGAATAAATGTCTGAACGATTTGGAGCTTTGCTGCATCAAATATTTCCAGAAACTGTGAGAGACCTCCAGCTGGACACCATTCGGAAAATTTAGATGGCTTTCAGCGATGATTTTATTGGGACTACACAGATTAAGGAGTGCTCCAGCCGTTTTAAAGACCGCTCACAGCGTCTGAGAGCGCGGCGCGCTCCGAGCGCCTATCGACAGGCTCAAACCCCCTCTGAAACAACCAGATCATTTCCAACGTGAAGGCTTTGTTGATCCGGGACGTCGTCTAACTTTCACAAAAAAGGCAGAAGGTGTGGACATCAGCACTTTTTCGGCACATTCTACAGTTACAGGAGTTTTTTTCATGGAAAGAGAAGCGGGACAAAACCATCTCCGTGTTGGTCTCACAGGACGGCTTTCGCGTGGCTTTCAGACGGCTTCTGGTTGCTTTTCAGTCGTGTGAGTATCCGAGAAATTGTGCATGAGCTGGACATGCCCCAACATGTCCTGTGAGGCTTCATCACGGCATTGCTTTGCGTCATGCGGCTCTGCCGCGACGTGTGGAATTCCTCCGCACGTCTGTCTCAATGTGCCGAAAAAGTACTGATGTCCACATCTTCTGCAGTTCCTGTGCTAGGTAGATGACATACCAGATCAAGACAGTGTCCAGTTTAGAAATGAACGGCACATTCCACTGTTACAGGAGTTTTTTTCATGGAAAGAGGAGCGGAGGAATTCCATGAAAAAACTCCTGTAACAGTAGAATGTGCCGAAAAGTGCTGATGTCCACGTCTTCTGCCTTTTTTGTGAAAGTCAGACGATGTCCCGGATCAACAAAGCCTTCACGTTGGAAATGATCTGGTTGTTCTGTGGGTTTGAGCCTGTCGATCGGCGCTCGGAGCGCGCCACGCTCAACCGGCTGGAGCACTCCTTAATCTGTGTAATCCCCATAAAATCGTCGCTGAAAGCCATCTAAATTTTCCGAATGGTGTCCAGCTGGAGGTCTCTCACAGTCTCTGGAAAAATTTGATGCAGCAAAGCTCCAAATCGTTCAGACATTTATTCGCAATAAAAATCCGACGGGAGGGGTGGACCACTGCTCACACAAAGCCTGCTCACAGGCGAATGACGCAACCGACAGGTGTGAAAAAACTCACGCAATTCAAGCTTGGCTGATGCATTCACATGTGATTCAAATCCATATGGTTTTTGAAAAAATAAAAAGGTCGGATACTTTTGGACAGACCTCGTAAGTTGCCCATAAGAGATAAAGTCACAACTGTAAGTTGATTTTTGGCCATCACCCCCCTCAACCAGCCCAAGTTTGGAAATCACTTGACCATCAATTCAACATTTAATTAAAGTTGATGAAGCATGAGTACACGTGTAGTAGTGTGATTGAAAAAAAAGTAATGTATGAATGTCAGAAATGCATGATTTTTTTTTTTTTTTTGGCACACAGAGCTTGACCTTCCAGTTTTGTCTAAAAATTTAGATTGTTAGTTTTACAGTTCTTGTGTTTTAAGATAGGAAAGTTTGTCAGAAGTTTGTTAGGGCCCCTTCACATATAGTGCAAATTTGGTCAAATTGCACATGAAGTGAGCATGAAGCTGGAATCATATGCAATACGTGTAAAATTGTAGCTGGTTCCAACGCCTCATACACCTGTTGCTACAAATACACCAGCAGCTGAAAGACAGAGTTGTGCCCTGTGAGAGCCCATCGAACCCTCTCGCGGCAGGTGTCGGCCATATTCCAGCTGACACACACAAACATCTAACATCGCTCGCTTGGCAATTAGTAAATGTGATGTGTGGCCATTCGCACTCTCACGAAAACAGTCAGCAGATGATCATGAGCTGGATGTGAAATTTGTCTAAGTGTCCCCACAAGTGTGGAATTGCAAAAAGCCACACACGTGGTGCATGTGTCTCACATGTGTGCTTATATGTATGTACAGATCTGATCACATGGAGGCCGGACAGTGAGGTCTGACTGCACACAGCATGGGGTGGGGCCTGTCAACTGATCACAGCACACTGATAGCTGGATGACGGCTCAGTGCACACATTGCAAACACAGAAACCACCGCCAGGACAGTTATATAAATAATTACAATACCTACATATGCAATTACATAGGGGAGGTGATGGTCTAGTGGCTAAGGTGTTGGGCTTGAGTCCAGAAGATCATGGGTTCAAATCCCCACCTGACTGGAAAATCACGAAGGGCCCTTGGGCAAGGCCTTTAATCCCCTATTGCTCCCGGTGTGTAGTGAACGCCTTGTATGGCAGCACCCTGACATCGGGGTGAATGTGAGACATAATTGTAAAGCGCTTTGAGCATCTGATTCAGATGGAAAAGCGCTATATAAATGCAGTCCATTTTACCATTTACCATTTACATAACAAATGAGTGACACGTTGGTCTGATGCTGAACGGATGGGGGGGGGGGGGCGGGAGGGGTCCATCCACAGCCATGGCTGTAAAGATCTCTGCTCCTGGACATCCCAGCTTGAGAACACATTCTGTGTTTGGAAGGACATGAACTTATAACATTCCTCCCTAAGGCGTGTGTCTCTGCCTGCTGTTCTCATGTGGAAATATATAAAACATCTTTCGCCTTTGCACCAGGTTGCAGTGGCCACACACAGAGCACCAACTTCATGTCCTTGTTGATTTCAGGCATTTATCCACAATGATTACAGGCCAGTGATGGTAGTGCAGTGGTAAAGTTTCCGTCTGGTAATCAGAACTTACAGGTTCAAATCCTATGAGTGGCATTTTTAAAAAAATTTAACCAGGTGTTATGACCGGGCCATAACAGGGTCATAACACAGGGTTATTTAACCATGGGGTTCTGTATTGTGTCCCTGTTTATGTATTATTCATATCAACCCAGTGACATTCACTCATTATACAGCTGGTTTTTATTTTAGTTTCCTCCAAATCAGTGGCATGATGTGGTGCACCTCATCCCAGCTGCTCGCATGACACCGTCGTGTGCATGACATCATAGCGTGCATGACACAGTCGCACTGGGATCATGCACGCCTGCCCGTCGGCTCAATGTTTCTGTGGTTCGCTCATATGAGCTGTTCTGCTATGAGTCACCCAGATTTGTACTTAATCATACTATGTATGAAAGGGCCCTTAGGAAGGACAGAATTTCTCCTGAGAAGCACAACTTAGTTGTGAATAAATAATATAAAAAAAAAAATTAGTCTTCAAACATTATAAAACTTAAAAAGCAGACCTCCCAATATTAGTTTTGTCCAGATCTCAGTGTGATAGCCACAGCGGTGCGTCACCCACCACTGTGAGTTGTATGCCACTGCCGGCATTGCTGACATAAACATTGGATGACTATGGCTTACAAGGCCCTTACTGGACTTTTTCCGACCTATTTATCCAGTTTACTTCGGAGATTTGAAAGCCGTTATGCTTTGCCCTCGAATTACTTGTTTTTACTTCTGTGTACCTCATGTTCTTTAACCTGCCTATCATGACATGTGCTGCTGCTTTTCTTGGTGAAGTCACTGTGTAAAAGAGGTTTTGATCTCAATCAGGTTTTTATCTGGTTAAATGAAGGTTATTATTATTATTATTATTATTATTATTATTATTATTATAACATGAATGGTTGTGTCCAGGGCTGTGTCCTTGCACCGACGCTCTTCTGAATCTTCTTCTCCATGCTCCTCCAGTACGCCTCGAAGGATTGCAGCAAGGGAGTGTACATTCACATCAGGGCCTACAGCAAGCTCTTCAACATCGCCCGACTTGCCAAGACCAAGGTTGTGGAGGTACTCATCTGTGAGATGCTCTTTGCCGACGATGCAGCCTTGACATCACACTCCGAAGACAGTCTGCAGCAGTTTGTTGATGGCCTCTCTCATGAGTACAAGTTCTGGAGCACTTCACATACCAGTCATCTCAAACTCACTTTCCATTGATGCAGAGATGAACAACAGGATTGCAAAGGTAGCAGCAGTTATGGCAATACTAAGCCACACAGTCTGTAACATCTCCAGCCTCAGTGAGAAAACAAAACTGTGCACCGACCAGACCTGCATGCTTAGCACACTCGTCTACGGTAGTGAGACATGGACCGCCTACACCAGACATGACAAAAAGCTCAATAGCTACCATCTGAGGTGCCTTAGACAAATTCTGCACATCAGATGGTAGGACAAGGTGCCCAACACAGAGGTCTTGGAATGCACCAACATGAGCAGCATGTTCACCATTCTTGGCGAAAGGTGCCATCATTGGCTTGGCCACGTCAGGAGAATGGATCCGGGCTGTATTCCAAAAGATCTACTATACTGTGAGTTGGCAGAGGGCACTAGCTTGGCTTGTCAACCACATCTGCACTTCAAGGATGTCTGCAACAAGGATATGAAAATGTGCAGCGTCAATGTCAACACGTGGGAGCAGTGTGCAGAGGACCGTGCAGCCTGGTGCCTTGCTGCCAGAACAGGTGCACAGAGGGCAGAGCAGGAAAGGAACCAAGGCCTTGCTGAACAAAGAGCTAGGAGGAAGGAGCAACAGTGCCAGCCTCAGCAAGCATCACAGTAAACGTTCAGAAAATGCAGCAGAGATTGTCACTCGCGCATTGGACTGATAAGTCATTCATGCAGGTGCAGATAGAAACAAAAGACAAAAATTTCTTCTGTATTGTCAATTGTGTCAGTGACATGGCCCAAGTACAGGGTCACCCCTTTGTGTCTGAACTGCTTGAAGTTTCTTCCTCAATATCATCAGAGGGAGTTTTTTCTTGTCACTGTCACCTGTGTGTTTGCTCTTGGGGTTGGTAAGGTTAGACCTTACTTGTGTGAAGCGCCTTGTGGCAGTTTTGCTGTGATTTGGCACTATATCAATGAAATAAATTGAAATTGAATTGAAAAAGTGTATAAAAACAAACAAAAAAGCAAAAAACATGAATGGTAAATGGGCTGCATTTGTGTTTTGCTTTTCAATCTGATACATACACACAAACGTTCTTGCAATGATGCTTCACATTCACCCATTCAGACACCAGTGTCAGCATGCTGCCATGCAAGGCTTTTAACTGCACAATGGGAGCAAAGAAGAGACTGAGGACTTTGCAAAAGGGCAACTTACTGATTTTCCTGTCTGATTGGAGAACTGAACCTGTGACCTTCTGGTGACCACTTCAGATCTATGCTCAATTGTATGCTTCTTTAACCTTTAGTCATACATTCTCACTTTCAGATATGCAAGTACACACATGTCAAGATGTAGAAGTATAAAATATGACTTCAGACATATAATCACAGAGTAAAAGCAAGCATGATCATTACCCAATGACCAATTATCCTCCTCTTCTACTCACAGGTGTGTGACTTTTATAATGAGATCTATTTCCCTTTCAGTCTTTCATTTTTTTTTCCTGTAACTGTCTTAGTCACCCTCTCTCCTTCTTACTCTTCTCAATCTTGTCTGGAATCTAATATATATTGTACTGTAGGTTTGAAACCAGACAAATGACACTTGCATAGTTTGAAAGTAAGAAAAGTTTGAGTGAGGACAAAGTACATTAAAAAATCATGTAAAGATGAAAGATGGAGTGCACATGAGGAAAACGAGGAGCACAGAGTGCACAAGCAGAGGGGAAAACAGTAAAATACTTTGCCTTAAGAGAAAAAGGACAAGAGAAAGAAGACAAGAAAACAAATATGTGCTTTTGTCTTGCCGCATGCATCATGTATGTGTACCTAAACATATCAGCATGTGAATCCTGACTCAGTCTCTTGGAATCCACAGCAGAGCCAGAGATAGGATCAGTTTAATTTTTCAATATCTGCCCCAGACATTCATGTGTCTTCTTCTTATATTGTTGCCAAGTGAAAAATCCATATACTGTGTACGTGATAGTTAATGTTTTGCATTCTGCTGGAGCTGTCAACACCAAAGAAGCTAAAAGTGTTGTGCAGTGAAGAAAATGGCACCCTTAGTGCAATCTCTGTTTGCTTCGCCTGCTGGGCTGTGACATTAGATCAGGGGTCACCAACCTTGTTCCCGGAGGGCACCTGCCCTGCATGTTTTCTAACTCTCCCTGATCCACTCCCAGGCAGGAAAAGGGTTGGTGACCCCTGAGATACAGATTTGAACAAAAGCTCATAATGGTCAGTATTCGTGATTGACTGATGATGAAGTCACAAAGTAGGGGTCACCAACCCTGTTCCTGGAGAGCTCCTGCCCTGTATGTTTCCCACGTCAACCTACTCAAGTCCCACCTGTTTTTTTTTTATTGTTGTTTTGCTTTTTTTTTAAGTGGTGTCTTCCACCTGTTGATTGGCTGAGCACACCCGATACAGGTAATTGCCTGGGAGTGGAACCCCTACCTTAGATCTTGATTCAGTGTGTGTGTGTGTGTGTGTGTGTGTGTGTGTGTGTGTGTGTGTGTGTGTGTGTGTGAGAGAGAGAGGGTCGGGGACTGTACAGTGTTAAAAAAAAATTAATATCAGGGAGAGCAACAGGAGGCATCCCTCTTCTAGGTGAGACAGACATGGAAGTACTTACAACCCCAAATCAGAAAACGTTAGGACAGAATATTGTAAGTTCCTTTGGCTTCTCCCTTTTTTCTTCCTGGGGCTGCAGTTCACAACAACAGATCCGCAAAAGATCAGAGATGGACCTGCATGTTGATTTGGCAGAAAATTTATACTAGGTTCCCATCCTTGCCCAATTCCACATTACAGAATAGGCATGGGTGGTCTTGAACCGGAAATGTTATGCTCTGGAGACAAGCATAGTAACTGCTTTTCCACCATACTGATTCATCTAACTACAGTACTACACTGTTTCCACTGTGTGATGGTCCAACCCAGATTTCTCAGAGCCTCAGACATAGATGATGCTTCTGGACAAGGTTAAGATAAGGCTTCTTTTTGCACAGTAAGGTTTTAAGTGTCATCTGCAAATGTAAGGCCATGCAGTGATACCTGACAAAGGTTTCCCAAAGTAAAAGTTGTCAATGTGGGCAACAACCAGTTATTGTGGTGATATCAGTGCCATCTGAGTAACTGGAGCTCATGGGTGTGCAGCTAGTCTTGCAACCGTTCCCTTTAATATACACTGAAATTTCTCTGAAATCATTTAATGATATGCACTGTTATGGGTAAAGGCAAACTATGCAAATGTTTTCCAATCTCTCTTTGAGGAACATTCTTATTCAACATTTCAATAATTTTCTCAAGCATTTGTTGACAAACTAGAGAGCCTCAGCACATCTTTGCTCTTCAATGACTCAGCCTTTCTTGCCAAGAAAGGCTGCACAGTGGATACTGTTACAGTGCCCTCCAAAAGTATTTGAACACACCGTAATTCTCATATTTTATTTGTTTATGCCATTTCAAATACAAAAAATCTAAACATTTAAATTTCTAAAATGATCTTCCTTAAACTCAACCTGAAAGCAAATCTCTACAACTTGATATAAATTCATTACAAATATAAAAGTCAAGATGATGGCCTGCACAAGAAATGGAGCACTTCGGTGAACTTTCAGCTGCTATACATATACATACGAGGTCTGTTAGAAATGTATCAGACCTTTTTATTTTTTTCAAAAACCATATGGATTTGAATCGTGTGATTGCATCAGCCAAGCTTGAACCTTCGTGCGCATGTGTGAGTTTTTTCACGCCTGTCGGTTGCATCATTCGCCTGTGAGCAGGCTTTGTGTGAGCAGTGGTCCACCACTCTCGTCAGATTTTTATTGCGAATAAATGTCTGAACGATTTGGAGCTTTGCTGCATCAATTTTTTCCAGAAACTGTGAGAGACCTCCAGCTGGACACCATTCGGAAATTCAAATGGATTTCAGGGACGATTTTATGGGGATTACACAGATTAAGGAGTGCTCCAGACGGTTTAAAGACTGCCCACAGCGTCTGAGAGCGCGCCGCGCTCTGAGCGCCGATCGACAGGCTCAAACCCCGCTGAAACAGCCAGATCATTTCCAACGTGAAGGCTTTGTTGATCCGGGACGTCGTCTGACTTACACAAAAATGGCAAGAGACATGGACATCAGTACTTTTTCGGCACATTCCACTGTTACAGGAGGTTTTTCATGGAAAGAAAAGTGGACGGATGCGCCACGGAGCCGTTCATGACGCGACACAAACCCACCTCCGTGTTGGTCTCACAGGACGGCTTTGAGATGGCTTTCAGACGGCTGTCGGGTTTTCAGTCGTGTGACTAACCGAGAAATTGTGGATGAGCCTGGACATGCCAGAACATGTCCTGTGAGGCTTCATCACAGCGTTGCTTTGCCCCATGCAGCACCGCCACGATGCGCGGAATTCCTCCGCTCCTCTTTCCATGACAAAAACTCCTGTAACAGGGGAATGTGCCGTTAATTTCCAAACTGGACGCTGTGTTTTATCCGGAACATCCACTGACTAGCACAGGAATTGCGGAAGACGTGGACATCAGCACTTTTATGGCACATTGAGACAGACGTGCGGAGGAATTCCGCAAGTCGCGGTGGAGCCAGTCACAGCCAATCACGTGGCTGTGATTGGACAAATTGTGCACAGTGCAAGCTTTGCATTTTGTATCACTACTCGTAGCTTCATAGTGGAGTAGAGCAGAGAGGGATTTTCTTTCACCAAAACAGATCAAACCCAGGCTTACATCTCAGGTGTACCTTGCACCTTCTAGCAATTTGTAGCTAAACTTTCAGGTCTTCTTTTTAAGAAAATCCTCCTCTATACCACATCATCATGAAGATGGATAACTGGTGATACAAAATGCAAAGCTTGCACTGTGTATAATTTCTCCAATCACAGCCATGTAAGCCTATAACTTCTTCTGGGTTGTCTGGGTGTCTTGGTGGCTTTCCTCAATCTTCAGCTTCTTGCACCATCACTCAGTTTTTGAGAACTGTCTACTCCATGCAGATTTACCATAGAGTGCCATATTGTTTGTATTTCTTTGTAACTGATGTAAATAAAATCCGAAACATATTCAGTGGCAGCTTTACCATCAGAGAGCCTCGTCCACAACTACCACAAAAGCCTCCAAGCTGTCATTGATGTTAAAGGGGCAATACACAGTATTAAGAAGAGGGGTATGTAAACTTTTGATCAGGTTCATTTGGGTAGTTCTCTTGTCATTTTGATTTAAAAAGAGAAAAAAAAACAGTTGTTTGACAATAAATCGCTTCACCCAACCACTAACCATGAGTGAAAAAAAATGTTTTGTGTTATTCATATTCTCGTAAAAATGGCCAAAAAAGCAAACATTCTGCCAGGGTATTTAAACCTTTGAGCACAGCTGTATATATATATATATATATATATATGTGTATATATATGTGTATATGTGTATATATATATATATATATATATATATATATATATACACACACATATATATATATATATATATATACACACACACACACACACACACAGTGAGGAAAACAAGTATTTGAACACCCTGCAATTTTGCAATTTCTCCCACTTAGAAATCATGGAGGGGTCTGAAATTTTCATCTTAGGTGCATGTCCACTGTGAGAGACATAATCTAAAAACAAATTCTGGAAATCACATTGTATGATTTTTTTTAAATAATTTATTTGTATGTTACTGCTGCAAATAAGTATTTGAACACCTGTGAAAATCAATGTTAATATTTGGTACAGTAGCCTTTGTTTGCAATTACAGAGGTCAAACATTTCCTTTAGTTTTTCACCAGGTTGCAGCAGGGATTTTGGTCCACTCCTCCATACAGATCTTCTCCAAATCTTTCAGGTTTGGAGTTTCAGCTCCCTCCAAAGATTATCTATTGAGTTCAGGTCTGGAGACTGGCCAGGCCACTCCAGGACCTTGAAATGCTTCTTACGGAGCCCCTCCTTAGTTGCCCTCGCTGTGTGTTTGGGGTCATTGTCATGCTGGAAGACCCAGCCATGACCCATCTTCAATGCTCTTACTGAGAGAAGGAGGTTGTTTGCCAAAATCTCGCAATACATGACCCCATCCATCCTCCCTTCAATACGGTGCACAAAATATGACCTAAGTCATCCAGAGGCATACATTTTTAACTTATGGTTCAAATTTTAACCAAACTAATTTTGGACAAGTTATTTAAAATTACTGTCATGTCTGAAGTTTCATAAAGTAAAAATATCAGATATATGTTTTAGTTTTAAAGTAATGTGTTAATTTTTAAGGTTTTGTGAGCACATGCTGTGCCCCCGCAGTGCATTTTGGGTAGGATGATGCAATCTCAGTACGTCACGACAGGACAAATGCATTTCAGACACTCTGTTCAGGCTCCACGGACAACAGCATTAAACTCTAGTGCCTAAAACTCTCTTGAATATATTCTCTGCGTTTATAGACGTTGATTTTTTTAATTGCGTTTGTTAAATTCCACGCATTATAAATGTGAGCAGACAGGGATTATCTAAAATTTGTTTTGAAAGCCTTTACTGCCATCTAGCATCTACTGGCCAGTAGTGTTCATGGCAGTGTCTGGGAACCAGTAGATGGCAGTGTTCTATTTATTTTGACCCCGGTTATGTCAGATGATTGTCAAATCAACTTTTTTGCTTTGCAAATGGCTTTTTTTTTTTTTACAAATGAAGTTTAAAAACAAAACAACTGCAAAATAATAATAATAATAATAATAATAATAATAACATTATTACAAGACAGCTCTGCAGTGTTTGCACAGGCACAGTGCGAACGGTTGGATACTGCTTGTAGCTTTCAGCAGCAGGATAACCTCACGACGGCCGACCACAATAATATATCAAACAGGTTTGATTCCCATTCGACCATACGATCGGCGATCAGCAGGTGGTCGTCAGATGTTGACCGCAGCTTGATACTCCATGAACACTACATGATGCAGGATGCACGATTAACCTGAAACTTGGTCCAAAAAAATTCCTGCATGAAAAATCATCTTGCACACTGTAAAGCATGTTTTACAACATCAAATGAATGTTGTAAAGACAGAATGTGGAGAGAATGTGCACATGTTTGCGCACATTCTCTCCACATGCAAAAAATTTTGTGATGACACTTCCAGGGCTCCGTAAAAATGCCTGTTTTTACAAATAAAAAAATGGAATATTTTACAAAAGCACATTTAAACACCAACACACGACAGACGTCACATTAACGTGTTGGTTTACATAATAAATGACTGAACCAATCAGTATTTAGCAGAGGCACGTTTACCCAGAATCCTTTGCGATCTGTCTCTTTGTTACAAAACATCAGAATTAGTGCATTATTCAACATTAAAAGATATATGTTATATTTTAACTTTGTACAAATGACAGAATTGATATTAATGGAGTTATTCTATCGGTATTAATGTTATTTATAAATCAACACCATAACTCAATATGACTTTATTTTTCAAGACCTCCGCATGACCGGAGCTTTGTCATTGATAGAGAGCTGGCTTTACGGCTGCTCTCTGGGTGCCTCTGTGTTGAGAAGGCTGTAACAAACAAGAGCTTCCAGCAGGGGCAAAATGTTGAAAGAAAAAAGTTTGGTTTCATTGTTTGGGTCTTGGGGTGCCTCTGTGCTTAGAGTGCTGTAGTACTCTGTTGGGACTGTTTACACAGAGACTGCTATCTGCTGTTTTGGACTTGAACTAACAGTCTTTTTCAAGACTTTTTTACTTTTTTACTTTTTAATTTTTTTTAACTTTTTGCTGTGCTCCAACGCCTAAGGAAGACCTCTAACGGTCGAAACATTGCGACGGAGCACTTTTATCAGCTAACTTTCATTAGCGTTGGCAGGCTAACTAGCTTGCTAACGCTTTCATTTTTATTATTATTTTTTTTTTTTATTTTATTTTAGCACCGTTGTCGTGCGTTGCCTGTACTGCTTCAGGGCCTGTTTGGTGCCTTGATTGGGGCACTCCTTCTGCTGAATCACCTCTGGATTATTTGCACATTATTCACTTTGTGTGTTTTTGGGAATCCGCTAGCTTAGCGTAGCTACTAGCTCTTAGCCGATTTAGCATGGCGGCTTCTCCTGTCTCTCCCGCACTTTTCTGCTCTGGGTGTGAAATGTTTAGTTATTCCTCGGCCTCCTTTAGCAGTAACGGTACTTGTAATAAGTGCAGCTTATTCGTAGCTTTGGAGGCCAGGCTGGGCGAAGTGGAGGCTCGGCTCCGCACCGTGGAAAATTCTACAGCTAGCCAGGCCCCTGTAGTCGGTGCGGACCAAGGTAGCTTAGCCGCCGTTAGTTCCCCCCTGGCAGATCCCGTGCAGTCGGGAAAGCAGGCTGACTGGGTGACTGTGAGGAGGAAGCGTAGCCCTAAACAGAAGCCCTGTGTACACCGTCAACCCGTTCACATCTCTAACCGTTTTTCCCCACTCGACGACACACCCGCCGAGGATCAAACTCTGGTTATTGGCGACTCTGTTTTGAGAAATGTGAAGTTAGCGACACCAGCAACCATTGTCAATTGTCTTCCGGGGGCCAGAGCAGGCGACATTGAAGGACATTTGAAATTGCTGGCAAAGGCTAAGCGTAAATTTGGTAAGATTGTAATTCATGTCGGCAGTAATGACACTCGGTTACGCCAATCGGAGGTCACTAAAATTAACATTAAATCGGTGTGCAACTTTGCAAAAACAATGTCGGACTCTGTTGTTTTCTCTGGGCCCCTCCCCAATCAGACCGGGAGTGACATGTTTAGCCGCATGTTCTCCTTGAATTGCTGGCTGTCTGAGTGGTGTCCAAAAAATGAGGTGGGCTTCATTGATAATTGGCAAAGCTTCTGGGGAAAACCTGGTCTTGTTAGGAGAGACGGCATCCATCCCACTTTAGAGGGAGCAGCTCTCATTTCTAGAAATCTGGCCAATTTTTTTGGATCCTCCAAACTGTGACTGTCTAGCGTTGGGACCAGGAGGCAGAGCTGTGGTCTTATACACCTCTCTGCAGCTTCTCTCCCCCTGCCATCCCCTTATTACCCCATCCCCGTAGAGACGGTGCCTGCTCCCAGACAACCAATAACTAGCAAAAAATCTATTTAAGCATAAAAATTCAAAAAGAAAAAATAATATAGCACCTTCAATTGCACCACAGACTAAAACAGTTAAATGTGGTCTATTAAACATTAGGTCTCTTTCTTCTAAGTCCCTGTTGGTAAATGATATAATAATTGATCAACGTATTGATTTATTCTGCCTAACAGAAACTTGGTTACAGCAGGATGAATATGTTAGTTTAAATGAGTCAACACCCCCGAGTCACACTAACTGTCAGAATGCTCGTAGCACGGGCCGGGGCGGAGGATTAGCAGCAATCTTCCATTCCAGCTTATTAATTAATCAAAAACCTAGACAGAGCTTTAATTCATTTGAAAGCTTGTCTCTTAGTCTTGTCCATCCAAATTGGAAGTCCCAAAAAACAGTTTTATTTGTTATTATCTATCGTCCACCTGGTCGTTACTGTGAGTTTCTCTGTGAATTTTCAGACCTTTTATCTGACTTAGTGCTTAGCTCAGATAAGATAATTATAGTGGGCGATTTTAACATCCACACAGATGCTGAGAATGACAGCCTCAACACTGCATTTAATCTATTATTAGACTCTATCGGCTTTGCTCAAAAAGTAAATGAGTCCACCCACCACTTTAATCATATTTTAGATCTTGTTCTCACTTATGGTATGGAAATAGAAGACTTAACAGTATTCCCTGAAAACTCCCTTCTGTCTGATCATTTTTTAATAACATTTACATTTACCCTGATGGACTACCCTGCAGTGGGGAATAAGTTTCATTACACTAGAAGTCTTTCAGAAAGCGCTGTAACTAGGTTTAAGGATATGATTCCTTCTTTATGTTCTCTAATGTCATATACCAACACAGAGCAGAGTAGCTACCTAAACTCTGTAAGGGAGATAGAGTATCTCGTCAATAGTTTTACATCCTCATTGAAGACAACTTTGGATGCTGTAGCTCCTCTGAAAAAGAGAGCTTTAAATCAGAAGTGTCTGACTCCGTGGTATAACTCACAAACTCGTAGCTTAAAGCAGATAACCCGTAAGTTGGAGAGGAAATGGCATCTCACTAATTTAGAAGATCTTCACTTAGCCTGGAAAAAGAGTTTGTTGCTCTATAAGAAAGCCCTCCGTGAAGCTAGGACATCTTTCTACTCATCACTAATTGAAGAAAATAAGAACAACCCCAGGTTTCTTTCAGCACTGTAGCCAGGCTGACAAAGAGTCAGAGCTCTATTGAGCTGAGTATTCCATTAACTTTAACTAGTGATGACTTCATGACTTTCTTTGCTAACAAAATTTTGACTATTAGAGAAAAAATTACTCATAACCATCCCAAAGACGTATCGTTATCTTTGGCTGCTTTCAGTGATGCCGGTATTTGGTTAGACTCTTTCTCTCCGATTGTTCTGTCTGAGTTATTTTCATTAGTTACTTCATCCAAACCATCAACATGCTTATTAGACCCCATTCCTGCCAGGCTGCTCAAGGAAGTCCTACCATTATTTAATGCTTCAATCTTAAATATGATCAATCTATCTTTGTTAGTTGGTTATGTACCACAGGCCTTTAAGGTGGCAGTAATTAAACCATTACTTAAAAAGCCATCACTTGACCCAGCTATCTTAGCTAATTATAGGCCAATCTCCAACCTTCCTTTTCTCTCAAAGATTCTTGAGAGGGTAGTTGTAAAACAGCTAACTGATCACCTGCAGAGGAATGGTCTATTTGAAGAGTTTCAGTCAGGTTTTAGAATTCATCATAGTACAGAAACAGCATTAGTGAAGGTTACAAATGATCTTCTTATGGCTTCGGACAGTGGACTTATCTCTGTGCTTGTTCTGTTGGACCTCAGTGCTGCTTTTGATACTGTTGACCATAAAATTTTATTACAGAGATTAGAGCATGTCATAGGTATTAAAGGCACTGCGCTGCGGTGGTTTGAATCATATTTGTCTAATAGATTACAGTTTGTTCATGTAAATGGGGAATCTTCTTCACAGACTAAAGTTAATTATGGAGTTCCACAAGGTTCTGTGCTAGGACCAATTTTATTCACTTTATACATGCTTCCCTTGGGCAGTATTATTAGACGGTATTGCTTAAATTTTCATTGTTACGCAGATGATACAAAGCTTTATCTATCCATGAAGCCAGAGGATACACACCAATTAGCTAAACTGCAGGATTGTCTTACAGACATAAAGACATGGATGACCTCTAATTTCCTGCTTTTAAACTCAGATAAAACTGAAGTTATTGTACTTGGCCCCACAAATCTTAGAAGCATGGTGTCTAACCAGATCGTTACTCTGGATGGCATTTCCCTGATCTCTGGTAATACTGTGAGAAATCTTGGAGTTATTTTTGATCAGGATATGTCATTCAAAGCGCATATTAAACAAATATGTAGGACTGCCTTTTTGCATTTACGCAATATCTCTAAAATCAGAAAGGTCTTGTCTCAGAGTGATGCTGAAAAACTAATTCATGCATTTATTTCCTCTAGGCTGGGCTATTGTAATTCATTATTATCAGGTTGTCCTAAAAGTTCCCTAAAAAGCCTTCAGTTGGTTCAGAATGCTGCAGCTAGAGTACTGACGGGGACTAGCAGGAGAGAGCATATCTCACCCGTGTTGGCCTCTCTTCATTGGCTTCCTGTTAATTCTAGAATAGAATTTAAAATTCTTCTTCTTACTTATAAGGTTTTGAATAATCAGGTCCCATCTTATCTTAGGGACCTCGTAGTACCATATTACCCCATTAGAGCGCTTCGCTCTCAGACTGCGGGCTTACTTGTAGTTCCTAGGGTTTGTAAGAGTAGAATGGGAGGCAGAGCCTTCAGCTTTCAGGCTCCTCTCCTGTGGAACCAGCTCCCAATTCAGACCAGGGAGACAGATACCCTCTCTACTTTTAAGATTAGGCTTAAAACTTTCCTTTTCGCTAAGGCTTATAGTTAGGGCTGGATCGGGTGACCCTGGACCATCCCTTGGTTATGTTGCTTTAGACGTAGACTGTGGGGGGGTTCCCATGATGCACTGTTTCTTTCTTTTTTTGCTCCGTGTGCATCACTCTGCATTTAATCATTAGTGATCGATCTCTGCCCCCCTTCTTGGCATGTCTTTCTCCTGGTTTTTTCCCTCAGCCCCAACCAGTCTCAGCAGAAGACTGCCCCTCCCTGAGCCTGGTTCTGCTGGAGGTTTCTTCCTGTTAAAAGGGAGTTTTTCCTTCCCACTGTGGCCAAGTGCTTGCTCATAGGGGGTCGTTTTGACCGTTGGGGTTTTTCATGGTTATTGTATGGCCTTGCCTTGCAATATGGAGCGCCTTGGGGCAACTGTTTGTTGTGATTTGGCGCTATATAAGAAAAAAGTTGATTGATTGATTGATTATTGTGTGGGTCTGTTGTTATTTTTAATATTATTAGAAGCTATTAAATTTGTTTTACTAGTAGTTGTAAATGTGCCAGAGACAATATTAGAATTTATGTTATCTGTAACTTCCGATACATTTTTGGGTGGTTTATTGTTTTATCTTTATCGAAGATAATTTTTCAGTTATCTGATTATCTGTTATCGAAGTTAATTTTTTGGTTATCTGTGCCCACCACTGTGTATATATATATATATATATATATATATATACACAATTCAGAGAATTAAATAAAAACTTCATCTTCACCAACAAAGCTCTGACCTGCACCTATTCCGGATTCCAGAGAACTGTTAGGGCTGGACTAAAGCTGCCTCAAGAAAAGACAGCTCATTTACAGCACCTTATGGTACACCATGTTTCTTGTCTGTCCAGTTGGTGCTAACAGGGATATGTTCTCACGGGTTCCAGTTCATGAGGCTGCCACGTAAAACATGCCATTTGAAAAAGAGGGCTCTGAGACATCCATGCCAATGGCTTTGAGAGTCTGTCCCTGAGTCTTGCTGATGATCATGGCAAAGCACAGCTTCACATGAAACTGAAGTCTTCTGAACTGGTAAGATAGAACTGATGGAATCATTGGTATTCAAGTCGACTTCACCTTTGCATGTGCTGCGAGCAGTGGCTGCTTTGATGACATTCTGGGGCAGCCAGTGGATGTGGCTGGAAGTTCCACTAGGACATCAATATCGTATGTCAATCTGATTATGTCAAATCATGTGTGTGCCATGTTTGGGTCAATTCCGAAGCACTGTTTGGCCAGAAGAGGGGTACACACACACACACACACACACACACACACACACACACACGATTTGCATTATATGCATTATAAACTGAAGATTCTCTGCCCATATGTGTTCTGGGGGAGTCTCTTGGCAGATGCTGAAATCCTTCGTGAAATGTATATTTATTTGTGTGTGTGTGTGTGTGTGTGTGTGTGTGTGTGTGTGTGTGTGTGTGTGTGTGTGTGTGTGTGTGTGTGTGTGTGTTATTTTAAATGGAAATGGACTGCATTTATATAGCATGTTTCCATCTGCATCAGATGCTCAAAGGGATCTACACATCAATGCTTCACACCCCGATGTGAGGTTGCTGCCATGCAAGGCGCTCACTACATGCCAAGAGCAACTCTGGGATTAAGGGCCTTGCCCAAGGGCCCTTAGTGATTTTCCTGTCAGGCTGGGATTTCAACCAAGGATCCTCTGGTCTCAAACCCAACACTTTAAAGGTGTGTTTACAAATAAGCAAGACACGTTACGAATGTCATATTTGCGTCATTCGTGGCACATTCCTGACATTCTTAACATGACTTAACGCATCTGAATAGGTGTCTTAATCGTGCGCGGTATTCATGATTTTCATGGAGCATGTTTTTGGATGTCAAAAAATCTTCCACGAATGTCACGCACCACCCTCATTTCACCTCATGTCGTGGAGGTCGCAATTGAGTGTGTTGATCCATCTTGATTAGTGGTGATCCTTAATAGAGCGTGACAGCATTCTTCTCTGACGTGTGCACAATTAAACCCTGCTGCACCGCATTCAGTTTCATTGCTGCAGTATGCTGAAGGAGGACAGTGACGCCAAGTCAGCTAAAAGTCTTGTTCCAGTGCTCCTCAGCATGCTCCTGCATGTATTCCACCTGCTGCATGGGAAAACGAGGGAGACAAGAGCCGTGTGGAGTCACACATCTGGCTCTCTCACATCTGGCAGCTGACAAGTCACCTCATTCACAACATGACAGAACTTAAAGTGCTGTTACACGCGATAGCGCACAACAACGCAGAACATTATTCTTGACCATGTGTAATGGTTCCTGATAATTCTCCAGCAACATGTGCCATTAATCGTAACATGTAGTAACAGGTTGCAACAGTTCCTGAGGACACTTGACGCCTCTGCCCCGAATCATCACATTCGTGATCAGCAGCCAAGAATGTATACTTCATGGCATTCGTGACGTGCCGTTGTTATGTGTACATGCAGCATAACCACTAGACCATCACCTCCCCTATTTTGGAATTAACACATTCTTGCCAGCTCCAGTTGCTTGATAACATAAATTCTCAACAAAGCTCCAGCTGCTCTGACATGCAAATCAAGAAGCCAAATGACCATCTATCTCTGAGATAAAGGGCAGCGTCATACCTACAAGAAACCAGACTGTAAAGGAGGCAGCCTGTTTTCTTTAGTCAGCAGAGATACTGTAGATCACAAAATACCTACAAGGAACCAGACTGTAAAGGAGGCAGCCTGCTTTCTTTAGTCAACAGAGATACTGTAGAGAACAAAATAACTACAATGAACCAGACTGTAAAGGAGGCAGCCTGTTTTCTTCAGTTGGCAGAGATACTGTAGATCACAAAATACCTACAAGGAACCAGACTGTAAAGGAGGCAGCCTGTTTTCTTCAGTTGGCAGAGATACTGTAGATCACAAAATACTTACAAGGAACCAGACTGTAAAGGAGGTAGCCTGTTGTCTTCAGTAGGCAGAGAGATCACAAAACGAAAGCCCACATAGGCTAATGGTCAGTTGATACTTCTGTGCTGCTGCGTGTTCATGTTGAGAAACAACTACTACTGGTAATCAAATGGCACAGAGGCTTTTTGGTGCACAGATGTGTTTCCAGCTCAACAGTACATCATCAGTACGACACAGCAAAAGAAGCTGATTGGTTGAATTTACTGCTGAGGTCAGGACAGGGGCTTGGACAGCATCAAAAGAAAGGAGCAGATGGAGTAGCCTTATGTTTACATCAAATACCAAAAACCACAAAGGAATTTCATCCTACAGGAAGCCCTGGGAAATAAATTCATTATGCCCATGTGCATAATCACAGGGAGGGTATGGGTGGGGGTACTGTTTTCTGCTTTGCGTTTTCATCCAGTTTTGACCAAATATGGTGGAATGCTTAAGTATGTACTCCATTAAGTATACAGATGACTCCACAGCGGTAGGCTGTATCACTGGAGGACAGGAGTTTGTCTACCGGTATGAGGTGGAACAGCTGGCGGTGTGGTGTAGAGAAAATGTCCTGCTTCTGAACTCATCCAAAACCAAGGAGCTAATCATAGACTTCAGACATAATCATAATAATTTAATAATAATAATAATATAAGACATAATCATAGACCCATTATCATTGGGGGACCTGTGAGGAAAGGGTCAGGGATTTCTGTTTCCTGGGAGTCCACATACTTGTAGATGAGAAAATGACCTGGGACAGGAACACCTGCACACACTTGGTAAAATAGGCACAGCAAAGACTCCACTTTCTGAGAATCCTAAGGAAAAATAGCAAACCAGAGATTGCTTGTGTCTTTTTACTGCTCTACCATGGAGAGCATCCTTACATACTGCCTCTGTACATGGTTTGCCAGCTGCACGGTGGCAAACAGGAAAGCACTCCAGAGGGTTACCAAAATGGCAGAGAAGATCACTGGGTGCCCTGTACCCACAATGGAGGACCTTCATGGCTCTTACTGTCTCCGCAGAGCCATCACCATCCCAAAAGACTCATCCCTTCCTGGCCACTCTCTGTTTGAGATGCTGTCACCAGGGAGATGGTAGAGAGCCATTAAAGCAAGTACAAATAGAGTACAAAACTGCTATGAATACCTCTGGAACCAGCAACAAAAGACTGGGAAAGTTGATGATTGCTCATAGAAAACCTAATTGGAAACACATGAGTGTCATGATTGGGTATAAAAGGAGCATCCCCAAAAGGCTCAGCTATTCACAAGCAAAGATGGGGCGAGGATCACCACTTTGTGAACAACTGCATGAAAAAATAGTCCAACAGTTTCATCTCGGCACTGAGTTGCTTCCACATGGCGTCGTCATGATGACACACGATGCAACTGGGAGCAGCCCCGGTGTGAAAGGCGCTTTACCGTGTGGGCTCAGCAGTGGCGGCTCCAGAGATATTTTTCTGCAGGTGCTATGGGGGAGCTTGGAATTTTTATGAGTGTGCTATGGGCTCATGTGTTGCAACGGCTCTCTGGTAAACCTCTGCCACATTCACAGGCATACGCACACATAGCCATATTCTCATCTGCGACACTCACTAATGACATACAGAATGACCAAAATCACACACACAAACCTTGACTACTCTTCAATACAAATATTCACAGACCTACACATGTAGCCTGTAGCCTAAAGGAAAAAATGCCAACAGCAGGCACAGAAAATCTTTCACCTACCATTGATGTCTTCATAACAACACAGTGGACCTATTGTTGTGGTTAAGAGGAAAAGCATCAATGATTTGGTTCCTGTCCAGAGGCTGTGTTCTCTGAGGGGTAATTGCCAGGGGTTACACCGGGTCACTGGTTTGTCTGTGCCTACTGCTGTTCCTCAGGTAGTCCTTTAGGCCACACAGACTTCACCTCTTTTCAATTCCACTCATGGATATTTGGGCACCATTTGAACAACTTGAAATTACACTCACTGAGGTACGACATCATCACTGCCTTTGTCTCTTCTTGGCTTGACTACTGTAACTCCCTGCACTTTGGGATCTCTGAAAATACTTCCAAAGGCTCCATTACATTCAAAACAGTGCAGCTAGAATTCTGACAAGAGTATGTAAACAGGAGCACATTACACCTATCATCATCCACCAGTGCATCCATTGCAATGCCCCCCGCTCACCTCAAACACCTCCTCACTCCCAACACACACCCTCCCGTTACACTAATCACAACACTAATCTTCTCCATCTCCCCTTACACCAAACGTCACACCATGGGAGACAGGGACTTCTATTCAGCTGCCCCTCATATTTAGAATTCCTTCCCTGATCATCTGAGGGCTCCACAAACTGTGGAAGCTTTTAAAAAAGTCTCTAAACATGCCTGTTAAGACAGGCTTATCACAGGTCTCAGTAATTTCAATCTGTTGTATCTTAGTCTTTTTATTTTATTTTATGTTATTAATTTATTTTGTTTTTATTACATACTGGTGACTGTTTTTATCTTAATATTTTATGTTTTTAATTTTCTTATTTATCCTTGGTTTTAATTTTTCCCTATAGCACTTTGAGATTTTTATTAATGAAAGGTGCCTTATTATTATTATCATGACACTGAACGTGATGGCATTGAATCTCATGTTACAGTCATTTTGTGTAAAACAATCAGTTTTGTTGATGAATGTTTATTTTCTTTTATGAGTGGAATATTTATCTAATCACATAAATCTGGAAATGCCAGAAGTGTCTTACTGTGGAAAACTGAAAGGATGATGTTATCACCCTTCCTCTGCAACATGTTCACAGTGTAATTTAACAGTCTAATTTAGGAAAAATATATATTTTTTTTCTTGGTGGTGGGACAAGTGTTGGCATCCTCCAGCTCAGTCTGAGAAACTCACCTAGTAGAGGTAGGCGGATCGATACTAATATCGATACCAACGCTGGCATTGATATTGAACGATCCTCAAGTAAAAAGATCGATACTCCAGCTTTTTTTCTCTCCCGCATGCACTGACTGCTGCACACGCAGATTCATCAAAGTGTACTCTCTGTCTGTAAGAGCAGCGCTGCACTGTGTCACACAACATGGTGCATCGTACCCTCCCCCCTCTGATCTTTTGTTGTTGCGCTGTCACATGCCTAGCAGCGCCAGCCAACAGCCATGCAGGTAGGCTCAGCCTGGCCCGCCCAATCAGTTGTGTTGAGTGATATTTATTAAGCAAAAATGTTGATTGTGATAATAAAGTATTTTGTTGTCAAGTACAATGTTTGGCGAAATTCTATCCTAGGTCTTTGGATACTTTGGATCTATGAAGCTTAAATATGAAAAAGTATCGGTACTGATATCAGCAATACTGGGTTTGTATTCACTTGGTATTGGATCAATACCAAAATTCCCGGTATCGCCCACCTCTATCACCCAGAGCAGACATACACTGAGGGACGTCTTTAAAAACTCTAAGTAATCAACGCATTTCCAAACGTCATCTTACAAAACAAGGGTGTCATGTACACAACAGTTTTCATCTGTGATGATGAATTCTGGCAACAGGTCAGAATAAAAGACGATATTTAATCCGTGAGCCAGCTTCTAAAGTGTTAGCTTTCATCGCTACATTAGCCCAACGTCTTCTCCATTTTTTGTAGAAGTATTACAGTGCCACATACAGGCCTGGCATGTGTATTACAGCATTTTCACATGGTTTCACTGGATCTGTGACAACGGAGATATTTGTTGAATGGGACACTTTTTGAAAATGGCAAAGAAAAAGATTGTATAGCAGAAGTTCAGTTTCAGTGTAGACAAGGCCTTAAAAACATGGGATGCAATTAAATTAAAATAATAAATGAGGAATTATTTTCAAAGGGTGCTATGGGGTGCTATGACAAATCCAGGGGGAGCTCTAGCACCCCCTAACAACCACTTGGTGCTGCCCATGGGGCTCAGGAACACTTGAGAAAAACATTGTCAGTTAACATAGTTCGTCGCTGCATCAACAAGTGCAAGTTAAAACTCTACCATGCAAAGCAAAAGTCATACATCAACGCCGCTCCTTCTCTGGGCCCAAGCTCATTTGAAATTGTTTTTGGGAATCATGGGCGTTGTATCCTCTGGATAAAAGAGGAAAAAGACCATCCAGATTTTGTTGCTGTGTAGGCTCTCAGTTGTCCAGGTGGTTTCCATAGTAGAGAAGCTTGAATCTTCGACTGGACTGGGTTGCTTGATGTGAGGACGTTTCGCTTCAAATCGCAGAAGCTTCCTTAGCTAAAATTCTTGCTCTGGTAGTCTGAATTCTGTCTGACCCTTGTAGAGAAGAACAAACAGAAGCCACACAAGCTGGAGTTTTAAACCTAACCAGACCCCTCCTACCGAGAGGCAGACTGCTATTGGCTAGTGACTAAACAGTTGCTTTAATTAGCACATATTGTGCTCTTGTTAGCACCCTCCTAATGACAGCTTAGCTGTCCCTCCTAATGATGGGACTGACGCCTCTCCTGATGATGTGAATGACTCATTACCATGAACAAAAGACTGAAACTGCTTTGATCTGAGTACCCCATTGAAAACAGGGGACAAAGCATGTCTCAGACCCCCTCCACCGGTTAAGGCTGGGTTTCAACTGTTTCACATAGAATGCCTCGTTTACCCCTCTCTCAAACCATTTCTTCTCTCTGGCTAAGATTTTAACTTATTTGTCCTCAAACGTGTGGTTAGTGTCTTTAAGGTGGAGATGAACATTGCTCTCTTTGTAGCTAGGGACCCTGTCCTTAGATTGAACTAATTTCTGTCTCAAGGTGTTAACAGGTTTAAAGTAAACTGGGATTTTGTGCTGTCTGAAGATCCTCTGTAGGTTTTCCCCTACTCCTGCTAATAAGGGAGAGACACTCCTCTTCTTCTTGTCTCCGTCTCCTGTCTGTCTGGTCTCTTTGTTCTCTGGGACTTCTGCACTTTATCCAGGGACCATCGTGGGTACCCACATACTGTGAGGGCTTTCCAGACAAGTTGTTGTTCTTTAGCCCTTCCCTCTGTAGTTGTGGGCACCTGTAGGGCTCTGTGTTGAACAGTCCTGATCACCCTGAGCTTGTGTTCAAGGGGGAGGTTTGAGCCAAAGAGCAGATATTGGTCAGTGTGAGTGGGTTTTCTGTAAACCCCTGTCTGGAGCTGCCTATTCTCTCCAATCGTAACATCACAGTCCAAGAAGGCTAAATGGTTGTTTCTGGCATCCTCATGTGTGAACTTGATATTGGAGTCCACCGAGTTGATGTGCTCTGTAAAGTCCTCAACCTCTTGTTGCTTGATTTTTACCCATGTGTCATCGACATATCTGAACCAGTGACTGGGAGAGATGCCCGTGAAGGACATCAAGGCTCTCTTCTCCACTCGCTCCATGTACAGATTTGCCACAATGGGGGATACCGGAGACCCCATCGCACAACCATGGATCTGCCTGTAGTAATTCCCCCTAAACAGGAAATACATGGTGTTAAGACAGATCTCTAAGAGTTGGCAGATGTGGTCTGGTGTGAGTTTGGTCCTTTCAAGTAGAGACACATCCTCCAGCAGTCTCTTCCTCACAGCTGAGACGGCCTGAGCGGTGCCGATGCAGGTGAACAACGATGTCACATCAAATGACACCATAGTTTCATCTGCCTCCCGCTGAAGGTCCTTGATCTTGTTCACAAAATCTTGTGTGTTCTCCATATGGTGGTCTGAGTTACCCAATAGAGGAGCCAAAATCCACTTGAGGTGCTTGGCTAAATTAAATGTGATGGAATCTGTGCTACATACAACAGGCCTGAGTGGCACGTCCTGTTTGTGGATTTTAGGCAGTCCGTAGATGCATGGAGTGGCGTCCCCAGGGTACAGTCTGTAGTATGCCTGCCTGTCGATGAGTCCCTCTTTCTCCAGGTTTTGGAGGTAGTTAATGATTTTCTTCTTATAGCCGCTTGTGGGGTCTCTCTTCAGACGCTTGTATGTATTGGAATCACTGAGCAAGTTGTTGATCTTGGCCTCTTAGTCCGATGTGTTCAGGACAACTGTGCATCTGCCTTTATCCACTGGCAGGAAAAGGATGCTTTGGTCCTTCTGCAGTGCTGACAAAGCTTTCCGTTCTTCTCCTGTGATGTTGGACGGAGGAGGCTTAGTACTGTTCAGCACTGCTGGTTTGAGAGAGGGGTGAAGGAGGCATTCTATGTGAAATAGTTGAAACCCAGGGGAGGGGGTCTGAGACACGCTTTGTCCCCTGTTTACAATGGGGTACTCAGATCAAAGCAGTTTCAGTCTTTTGTTCATGGTAATAAGTCATTCACATCATCAGGAGAGGTGCCAGTCCCATTGTTAGGAGGGACATCTAAGCTGTCATTAGGAGGGTGCTAACAAGAGCACAATAGGTGCTAATTAAAGCAATTGTTTAGTCACTAGCCAATAGCAGTCTGCCTCTCGGTAGGAGGGGTCTGGTTAGGTTTAAAACTCCAGCTTGTGTGGCTTCTGTTTGTTCTTCTCTACAAGGATCAGACAGAATTCAGACTACCAGAGCAAGAATTTTAGCTGAGGAAGCTTCTGTGATTTGAAGCGAAACATCCTCACGTCAAGCAACCCAGTCCAGTCGAAGATTCAAGCTTCTCTACCATCCAGATTGTTACCAGTGCAAAGTTCAAAAGCCAGCATCTGTGATGGTATGGGGGTGTGTTAGTGCCCATGGCATGGACAACTTACACATCTGTGATGGCACCAGCAATTCTGAAAGGTACATCCAGGTTTTGGAGCAACACATGCTGCCATCATGGACATCCCTGTTTATTTCAGCAAGACAATGCCAAGCCACATTCTGCATGTGTTACAACAGCGTGGCTTTGTAGTAAAAGAGTACGGGTACTAGACTGGCCTGCCTGCAGTCCCGATCTGTCGCCCATTGAAAATGTGTTGCGCATTATGAAGCTCAAAATACAACAACAGAGACTGTTGAACAACTGAAACTGTACATCATGCAAGAACAAAAAAGAATTACACCTACAATGCTTCAACAATTAGTGTCCTCACTTCCCAAATGCTTATTGAGTGTTGTTAGAAGGAAAGGTGATGTAACACAGTGATAAACATACCACTGTCCCAGCTTTTTTGAAATGTGTTGCAGGCATCCATTTCAAAATGAGCAAATATTTGCACAAAAACAATAAAGTTTATCAGTTTGAACATTAAATATCTTGTCTTTGTGGTGTATTCAATTGAATATAGTTTGAAGAGGATTTGAAAATCACTGTATTCTGTTTTTATTTACATTTTACACAATGTCTCAACTTCATTGGAATTGGGGTTGTATATGCAATCTCATTTTTTTTTTTGCTACTACATTCTTATATATTTTTTTCTTTTTTAATTTGCACTCTGGACATACCTCATTCATTCTGTTAAATTTTATGTTTATTTTTATTTTCTTCCCCAAACCTTTCAAGTCTGTGTCTCATTTACTCTGAAAGCCTTGCACCAGTCTCTCACTCTTCAGCTGGGTTTATCCATGCATGTGCTATGCCTGCACAGATATCTGTATGTGCATACTCGTGTGTGTGTGTGTGTGTGTGTGTGTGTGTGTGTGTGTGTGTGTGTGTGTGTGTGTGTGTGTGTGTGTGTGTGTGTGTGTGTGTGTGTGTGTGTGTGTGTGTGTGTGTGTGTGTGTATGCAGGACTTCCAGTGAAGCAACAAGACTGAGACCAAGCTGTCAGATGAACATGAACACGAACACAAACACACGATGTTGTAAAAGAGTGAGTTGGCACAGTGAAAATGCTGAAGAATTTTTTTTTGTCTATTCTAACTGTGACTTACAATAACAGGATGTAAGCACTTCTCTTTCTGTCTCCGTTGATCTCTCACTCTCTCTAATGTGTCTTTGAGTCCACTGCTGTGTTTCCAAGAAGCAGACACACACTAACTTGGATGTATGACAGAGGTGGGACAAAGTCAATCTCAAGTCTCAAGTCCCAAGTCCCATGTCTCAACTCTGGTTTCAGGTCAGCTTGCAAACAATTGGTGGTCATTATGACTTGGGACTTGACTTGAGACTTGGCAATTCATGACTTGAGAGTGACTTGCTGGTGACTTTGTCCCACCTCTGATGTATGACCTGTTGCTGCCCTATCTACTTTTTTTGTTCATTCTTTAAATGCTCAAGTTTCTCATTCCAAAGAAATTGGTTCTTCTTCAAATTAGGCTCCTCGTTTCTTATTTTCACCTTTTCACTGTTATAACACAGGACATGGCCTTACAGGCCTGAAATAACTTGACGATTTAGTCAGCATATGCGGATGTATGAAAATACACCAGTTGCGCTGGCGTATGTCTAAAAGGTTATGGGTACGATTTGTGTAAGTGAAGAGCACGTTGAAGCATGCTGGTATATGTTGTAGTATGGCAAGTATGTCAAAACATTTGGGGCATGCGCAATATTTTCAATGTATGTCCTGCATACTTGGACCATAATTTGTAGATAAGTTATACAACTGTTGACACACATTTCTTGTAAGTTACTCATAAATCAAAAGGCGTCCACTGATGCTGTCCATTGACAGGCTCAACAACTGAAAGCTGCAGTCTTAAGAACAGTTCAGACTGTTTCAAATATCAAAACCATTCTGAGTAATATAAAGTCTTTCTTGTGCCATGCATGCATTTTTTATATTCACAATTATATTATGTACTCATAATGAACATAGTAAATAAACTAACGCGTACACACACATACATGCATACACGATTTTAAAACATAAATAATCGGCATTTGAATGAGGTATGTTCAAACATTTTGAAGCTGTGTAACAATTCATTTAATTTTGCTGACTTTCATCAACATGCCATTAAGTTATCCTCACGATTACACGTCTTAATGCACTTCAGCTTAGATGATTGGTTGATTTTTCAGTCCAATCATGACTACGTTGGCAGAGTGCATTTGTTTTTTTATTTCTCCTCCCCTTTCTGTGACAACCAATCACAGCTCTTAGAGGAGTGAGTTATACCTAGCAACGGGGTCAACCCCACCTCCTCACACAGATAGGAGTTTCTGTTCCCTTCTTGCTCAGACTTGCTCTCAGACACCTACTGGCTCACTCTTAGGCTAAGTTTTTTTGCCAGGAAATTTTAAGCTAAGTTTGGAGGACTTTTAGTTGCTTTGTGGATACGGGCCCAGATCGTTTGAGTGATAGAGGCCTGTGTGTTTAGTTGAGAAGCATTCAGGACAATGTGTAGACAATGACATCTTGCAACCTGATAGTCAAATTACTTCCATCGCTGAAATGGTTTAAATAATTCTACTCATATTAAACAGACTGCACTCATATAGCGCTTTTCCATCTGTATCAGAAGCTCAAAGCCCTTTACAATTACGCCTCACATTCAAATCAGGGTGCTGTTACGCAAGGCCTTCACTACACACTGGGATAAACTAGAGGATTGTGATTTTCCGTTTTCTGGTCTGGCTGGGTTTTGAACCTAAGATCCTTTGGTCTGAAGCCCAACGCTTAACCACTAGATTATCACCTCTCTGACACACAATGCTCATATCTGTCACTTCTTCCCTCATAAAAATTCCAGCAAAAGGTGTTAATGACCATGAGTATGATGTGGGTCTATTCCCTTGAGGAGCGGGGCATCTGTGATGTGAGAGATGCATCTTTGGTGCTTCCCTTATGCAACAAGGTTTAAACTGTTTAACACGGCCGCTTAAATGAAAATCAACACTCTGTACAGCAGTCATGCAAATGCGATGCAGCCTGTGTGTTTCAGGCCTCAGTGCTGCCAACAATCATACAATATTGTGAATGTGTTTGTAATTTGATTGGAGTTACTTATTTACAGTCACCTCTGAAAGTGCTGGAACAAGTTTAATTCATTAATTTTTAATATACACTAAAGACCTCTGGGTTTGACATAATGCCGTTTAGTATCTCACTTTATTTTCTGGTATTTACACTGAAATGTGTCTTCAGTTTAAAAAAAAAAATATATATATATATATATATATATGGCCTCGTCATTCCAGTAGTTTTGGAGTGCGCTGTCGTTGCCCTTAATTAGGAGTTAGGAATTGATTTAAAACTTTCCGTGAAAGGGATAATGGGTATTATGACCCTCTTCAATTAGTGACAAGAGGTGCAAGATGAACCAAACATAATGGCAGACAAAGAGGAACTATGACACACAAATGGGTTGGCACATCGTAGCTGCTTGTGTTCTTTGCATTATATATGGCATTAATTAAGCAATAAAGTCAGATACACTATGCATATCAACAAATCAGATGTTCAGCATTTTACTGCTCTAACTGTAGTTTTACAGCTTAGTAAAGTGAAAAAGCATTTAAATTTTCCTTCTCTCATAACATGGAACTGCTTCAGTACTATCCAGTTGTTAAGCACTGACGTAACGCATCACGTGATAAATCTGTTTCCGGGTCCAAAGACCTCAAACTTTACAATTAAAGTTATGTCTGTTTGATCCTTTTAAGGATTTACAGTTTAAGATTAGTTTGTGTTTACATTGTGCACAAACCTCCGTCCCTCCTTTCTCCGCCTCCACCTCTGTTAACCACATTCGTCTGGTTCTATGTTCAGAGCACTTAATAAAACTTTTTTTTTCTTTTACTTTACATATTTTATTATGCACAGGTAAAATATACATGTCTGTTTGTTAATAAAAAAAAAAAATTATTAAAATAAACAGGACGTTAAAGTGCAAACTTCACTTTCTCCTTGAACGACATGAACAGGAAGCGATCGCAGCTCGCAGCAACTCCCATTGAAAATAACGGAGAAACAACCTGAGCGTCTGACATTTTTACATAAAACAAATGCAGTAACAACGTCTAAAAACCCAGTTAATATATCCAGGAGAGTTTTAGGCACAATATACAAAGAGTTTTATGTTGCGATGTTAATGCTGTTGTCCGTGTGCAACGGTGTAAGTGCAGCCTGATCAGATCATCTCAGTGCAATTCTCAATGTTAATGACAGTGTGCCTTTTTTGTTTGGAGCCGGAAGTTGAAAATCACATGATGCGTTACGTCACACTTAACCGGATATGTACATGTAGATTTCAACCTAGCCACATAAATGAATAAAATATGAATGTACAAATATAAAAAATACACTCACAGATGTAACAGTTCCCCACCAATATAATACCAATTAAATGGTGGAGAAGGGCAGTCACCTTTATTCTCATTAGATTACATCACTGTGTGTCATAGGGGAAGAATTTAAAGGAAGGGATACAAGGAAATATTCTAAGACATATCCAGATCATAACCAAAGACAAAATGAATTAGGTTTGCTTATAACAAGTAATTAATTTGAGTATTACCAATTAAAGGACTTCTTAAAGTTAATAGTTCTCTTCTTTTGAGGCTATCTTGAATATCCATAGTAGTTGGTCTAATAGAGTTCTCATGGGTGTGCTATTGTCCTGTCATAATATCCAAATAATGAATGTTTATGAGTTCAATCATAAGAATGTTTCATGAGATGAAAGATGAAAAGTTGGAAAGGAGGATGTACATGCACTGTCAACCAGCGTATGTCTATGTGTCTAAGTTCTTCTTGTGACAACACTTTTTAAATCCACACAATCGTCGAATTTAGATATCAGTTGTGGGGTATTCGGTGCAGGGGTTACACGGTTGTGCCAACACTTGACCAACGTACGTGTACATGTACAGAAATAAATGCAAGTAAACTGTAACTAAAAGAGGTTTTGCATTGAGTGTGAAGTTACAAGTGTCAGGTAGAAACCAGTACCTTAAAGTTTGTCAAATCTCAGCCACATGGGGTGTGAAGTCAGTACACTCTGAGTGCTAGTCCCAAGCCAGGAACAATGAGTAGGGTTGTGTCAGAAAGGGCACCTGGCATAAACAAGCCAACCCAACAAGCAGAGTAAAAATCTAATTTCTGTTTCTATGGAATTTCTATAGACTAGCACCTCCCTGCTTAGCTGACCTAATTAAACCCTACGTACCGGTCCAGGCTTTGCATTCTCAGGCACAGCACTACTTTGTGTCCCTAGGGTGAGTAAAAGTATGCGGACCACAGAGCCTGCTCTTATCCTGCACCTGTTTTGTGGAATGACTTCCTTTGTAGATAAAACAGTCTGATTTTGTAGACATTCAAGTCCAGATTTAAGATGCATTTATTCTCCCTTTCATATGGCTAGCATACTGACATAGTATGGCACTATGCTGACTGTCCTTTTAAATTAATTTTATTCGTCATGGAACAGGTCTCATTCTCTACTTTATCTGAATTTTGGGTCTGTTAGTGAAGCTTAGGGCTAGCAGCTGGCGATCACCTTAGTATTTTCTGAGTATTGCTTTCTTGCTTTCTTGCTGATTCTGCTCTTTCTTTCTCTGTCTGAGGTATGGTTAGGACTACTGTTGAACACAGGATGCCAGACTGCATTTGAAATGAACATTTTTGCGGGAACAGGCCTACTGATGGCATGAGGACCGCTGGTTAACCCCTGCCTGTGCCTCTAATTATATATCTTAAAAGAAATGCAGTTTGGCTTTGTTTAAATATGATATTCAAGCATGATCTAGCCCTTTAACAAATCCTTATACTGTATTTTGTTGAATCCAAAGGATGCTACACATCCAGAAACAAAATGTGTGCCTTTTAAGGTACCTGCACAATTCTGTAAATGCAGGAACACTGATTTTTACATTTTAAATAATGTTTTCTCCAAAAAGTGAATTTTCCTCTCTGTCTCATTCTGTTGCCACATCTGTTTAGGCCTCTGTGTGCAGGCTCAGCTGTGGAAGGAAAATTGGTTGAAGGCACTTAGCAGCAATTTACTACAGATCCATTAAACACATCAAGTGTATCACATTGCTGTGTGTGTGTGTGTGTGTGTGTGTGTGGTGTGTGTGTGTGTGTGTGTGTGTGTGTGTGTGTGTGTGGTGTGGTGTGTGTGTGTGTGTGTGTGTGTGTGTGTGTGTGTGGACATGCCTTCATGTGCTGATGTGAACAATCATTTTAGGCTGAACTGGCTTAATGTTCTAGACACATCTGCAGTTCTTAAGTAACAATTATATATTTCCACAGTATTTTTCAGGACACTGTAAATGTCTCCAATAACATCAGTTCAGTAGTCTCTCTTGTATTTATTTGATTGGAAAAAAAATATATATAAAAGTAAATGTAATCTGTAGCGATTCTCTCTTATTTTGCAAGCGAATTAGTATAACTGAGTAAACTGGTTCTTAATCTGGGGTCTGAGCCCCCTGACCCCAGATTTACCATTCCATTTACCAATGGAATGGAAAAGTGTTCAGATTTACCATTCCATTTACCTATGGATTTACCATCCATTGTTTAGATTTACCATAAAGTGCCATACTGTTTGCATTTCTATGTAATTGGTGTAAATAAAGTCCAAAACATATTCAGTGGCAGCTTTACCATCAGAGAGCCTTGTCCACAACTACCACAAAAGGCTCCAAACTGTCATTGATGTTAAAGGGGCAATACACAGTATTAAGGACAGGGGTAGGAGTATGTAACTTTGGATCGGGGTCATTGGTAGTTTCTGTTGTCATTATAAATTCAAAAGAGGAAACAGTTGTTTGACAATAAATCGGCTTCACCCAACCACTAACCATGAGTGAAAAAAGAGTTTTTGTGTTGTCATTCATATTCTCTTAGAAATGGCCAAAAAAAGCAAAAATTCTGCCAGGGTATGTAAACCTTTGAGCACAACTTATATATATATATACGAGGTCTATTAGAAAAGTATTCGAACCTTATTATTTTTTTCAAAAACCATATGGATTTGAATCACGTGTAATTGCGTCAGACAAGCTTGAACCTCGTCCGCCTGCGTGAGTTTTTCCAAGCCTGTCGGTTGTGTCATTCACCTGTGAGCAGGCTTTGAGTGAGGAGTGGTCCACCCCCTCGGCGGATTTTCATTGTCAGAAAATGGCGGAATGATTTGGGCTTTTTTTCCATCAGAATTTTTTCAGAACCTGTTAGAGACTGGCAGCTGGAAAACCATTAGAAAAATTATCAGGCTTTTGGTGAAAATGTTACGGGCGTCACAGAGAATAAGGAGTGTTACTACAGCTTTAAGGACGGCTTTAAGGACGCTCGGCGCGCTGCGCTCCGTGCCGCCATCGACAGCCACAAACCACCGGATCATTTCTAAACGGATGGCTCTGTGGATCTGAGACCATCATGTGCACTTTCTCTGGTTATCACAAGAGCTGGACATCAGCCATTTTCCGGCAGATTTCACTTTTAACAAGAGATTTTGTCATGGAAAGCAGAGCGGAGGCTTCGCACGTCACGACTGATTTGCTGATGGAGCGAGGAAAAAGGAACACCTCCGTTTTGGTCTCACAGGACGGCTTTTGAGATTGACGTTTCAGACAGCTGTCGGTGGTTTTTCCATCGAGTGATTATCCAAGAAATGTGGATGTGCCTGGACATGCCAGAACATGTCCCGTGAGGCTTCATCATGGTGTTGCTGTGCGCCATGCTGCACCGCCACGCCGCGCGGAATTCCTCCGCACGTCCTGTCTCAATGTGCCGAAAAAAGTGCTGATGTCCATGTCTTTTCACAATTCCCTGTGCTAGTCAGACAACGTCCGGATAAAACACAGCATCCAAGTTTGGAAATGAACGGCACATTCCACTGTTACAGGAGTTTTTGCCATGGAAAGAGGAGCGGCGGCTTCGCGCATCGCAGCGGTGCCACATGGCGCACAGCAACGCCATAATGAAGCCTCACGGGACATGTTCTGGCATGTCCAGGCACATCCACAATTTCTTGGATAATCATTCGATGGAAAAAACCACCGACAGCTGTCTGAACGTCCACAGAGCCATCCGTTTAGAAATGATCCGGTGGTTTTGTGGCTGTCGATGGCGGCACGGAGCGCGGCGCGCCAAGCATCCTTAAAGCCATCCTTAAAGCTGTAGTAACAGTCCTTATTCTCTGTGAAGCCCGTAAAATTTTCACCGAAAGCCAGATAACTTTTTCGAATGGTTTTCCGGCTGCCAGTCTCTAACAGTTTCTGAAAAAATTCTGATGGAAAAAAAGCCCAAATCATTCCGCCATTTTCCTGACAATGAAAATCCGCGAGGGGTGGACCACTCCTCACTCAAAGCCTGCTCACAGGTGAATGACGCAACTGACAGGCGTTGGAAAAACTCACGCATGCGCACGAGGGTCAAGCTTGTCTGATGCAATACACGTGATTCAAAATCCATATGGTTTTTGAAAAATAATAAGGTCGGATACTTTTCTAATAGACCTCGTATATCTATATATATATATATATATATATATAATATATATATATATACAAATAATGGATGGTAAGGAGTCCAACATAGAGAAATATTGGACGAAGAAAGTTATAATATAAATAATATAACTTTCTTCATCCAATATTTCTCTAGTTGGATGACTGCCATCCATCATTATTATGTTCTCCACCCCCCTCCCAAATTAGCAAACCCACAAAGAGTCAAGTAAATTAGATCAATTTATTTTGTTGTGAACAGCATATGAATGCTTCTAAACATCAGTAGCGTGCTTGTCTAACTTCCTAGTGTTTTTGGCATCCTTGGAGTCAATATTTCCACCAGTCCCTCCTCTGTGAACTCAGCAAATCTCACTGGCAGACGATTTTCTGCTGTTGTTGACAGTTTGTTGCCATTTCTTCAACCAGCATCTGTCAGCAAGTTCCTGACCTCCATTACTACATTAGTGATGTCCATCTCATGAAAATTGTATGCCGCACTCTGATTGGCTAGCTGTTGGCAGTAAGCTCTAACACTATTGGTCAGTGGGAACCGATCCAATATAACTTTTGTCCTAGCCTTTTTGGATCCAACATAACTTCCTCGCACCAAGCATGCCAAAATACAGGTAAATGATGAACAGAAAGGCTAATCTGTGATTGGCTATTGCAATCTGAGTGGAGAACATATACACACACACACACACAATATATATATATATATATATATATATATATATATATATATATATATATATATATATATATATATATATATATCTATATATTTCCAAAATGGAGTAATTGTTTCCTTCAAATTCTATGGACAACACCCATTAATGACAACATAAAGAAAGTTTTCTTCAAATGTTTGCAAATTTATTAAAAAAAAAAAAAAAAATCAAGAAATTACATTTACGTAAGTATTCACACCCTTTGCTCAATCCTTTGTTGATGCACCTTTGGCAGCAATTACAGCCTCAAGTGTTACTGAATATGATGCCCCCGTTGTGGGTATGTTGTTGGTTATCCCTGTATGTATTTTGGATTTTCCCGTGTCCCATTTGGTGTGTTTTCTCCCTTTTGTCTGTCTCCTGTGTGGGCCCTGTGGTGTTCGGTCATGTCTGAGCCTTATGTTTGTGTGCTATGTTTGTCCTCCTGATCTGTGTGGGACCTGTGTGTGGTGTGGTGTGTGTGTGTGTGTGTGTGTGTGTGTGTGTGTGTGTGTGTGTGTGTGTGTGTGTGTGTGTGTGTGTGTGTGTGTGTGTGTGTGTGTGTATACCTCTGGGTCGGGTCTGCTAGGTGTATGTGTGAGTGTTTGTCTGCTTTCCTGGTTCCTCTCTGAGTCTTATGTGTGTCTTTTCTGTGTCTATGTTGTGTGGGTGTGTTTGTTGTCTGTGTGTTGAGCTCCACTGTGTGTATGTCATGTTGTGTGTCTAGCCCACTGTCTGTGTAGTCCTTCATGTTGTTGTGTTCCTGTCATGTCATTATGTTTCCCCCTGCTCACAGTTCTCTGGTGCTTTTGATTTGTGCTCCTCAGTTTCTTCATGTTTTCATGTAGGGGAGGTGATGGTCTTGTGATTAAGCGTTGGGCTTGAGATCAGCAGATCCGCAGTTCAAATACTAGGTTGACCGGAAAGTCACTAAGGGCCCTTGGGCAAGGTCGTTAATCCCCTAGTTGCTCCCGGTGTGTAGTGGCCGCCTTACATGGCAGCAGCCTAACACTGGGGTGAATGTGAGGCATTACTGTAAAGCGCTTTGAACATCTGATGTAGATGGAAAAGCGCTATATAAATGCAGTCCATTTACCATTTATGTTTGACTTAAGTGTCTCCCATTCTCGCTCTGTTCAATGTTGAGTTCCGTGTGTATTTGCTTCATACATCTTTTGACTTAGTTTTTGGGTGTTGCACTGTTTAGTTTCTGTTTTATGTTTTTGTCATTTATCACTTTCCATGTTGTCTTTTACTTCCATGTTTGTTTTTGCATTGGTTGTGTAATTAATGTTTTAGTTTAACATTTCTGGATTTGTCCACCCAGTTACCAAATGAAGAAACTACTCATCAGTGCATGGAATGTTCGCACCCTTATGGATCGAGACGATACCTTCAGACCTCAGAGAAGAACAGCACTTGTTGCCAAAGACAAGTGCTGCCAACATCATGTTTAGGCAGGCTGATAAATATAAAACAACATGGATGCACCCATGATCGAAACAATGGCATTATGTAATCACCCGCCAACGAGACATTAGGGACATCCTCCTTACAAGGGCACTGCGCGGTGCAGACTGTTGGACAGATCACAGACTTGTTAGGGCAAAGTGCAGCATTCACATTGTTCCTACGTATCATAAGCACCCAAAACAACACAAAATGGCCTTCAGCACTGTTAAACTCCAGTCAGCTGAACACCTACAGGAGTTTCAAATTAAGCTTGACAACAGGATAGAAGGGCTGGGATCTATGAGTGGTGGACCAGAGGAAAAATTAGATTGTTTTAAAGAATACATCACAGAAACAGCCAAGGCAGTACTTGGTCCTAGGACAAGACACACCACCAAGACTGGTTTGATGAGAATGATGAATGTATACTAACCCTCCTGAATGAGAAGAGGAAAACCTGCATAGAATGGCAAAACTGTCCAAACACTTCTCACCGCGACAAGTATAAAGTGGCCAAGGCTAGAGTACAAAAGATAGCTTCGAATCATGCAAAACAATTGGTGGGAACAGAAAGCAGGTGCAGCACTACGCAGACTCAACTCTAAAATGCTGTTTACTGCCATAAAAGCCATATATGGTCCTCGTAGTGGGAAAAGTACACCCCTGATGTCAGCCAATGGTCAAACTATCATCAAGGATAAAGAGGGAATTAGGACTAGCTGGGAGGAGCATTTCACCAAACTCCTAAACCGTCCTTCTTCAGTTGACGAGTCAACACTGCAGCAACTCTCACAGAGGACTATCCTGGAAAACCTTGACCTACCGCCCTCTGGAGGAAGTGAAGACTGCCATCAGACAAATGAACAATGGCAAAGCGCCAGGAACAGACGGAATCCCAGCAGAACTGTACAAGTCCTTGGGTACAGCAGCTTTCCAAGCTTTCCATGATATCCTATCTACGATCTGGGAAAAAGAATGCATGCCGTCAGACTTCAGAGATGCCACAATTGTAGCACTGTACAAAAACAAAGGATCAAAATCAGGTTGTGGAGCAGAGAGGAATATCTCTGCTCTCCATCACTGGAAAAATCCTAGCTCGCATCCTCCTTAACAGATTGATCAACAATGTGTCTGAGAGTAACCTCCCCGAGGCACAATGTGGGTTTTGCCCAGGTCATAGCACCACAGACATGGTGTTTGCTCTGTGTCAAGTCCAGGAGAAGTGCATCGAGCAGAGAATGGACCTCTATGCTGTGTTTATCGAACTGATCAAGGCTTTTGACAGCATCAACAGGGACGCACTGTGGACTATCCTCACCAAACTGGGATGCTCACGAAAGTTTACTACACTTGTGAGGCTATTCCATGACAACATGACAGCACAGGTTCTGGTTGGTGGGGACTTCTCCAACCCCTTCAACATCTCCACAGGTGTGAAGCAAGGCTGCGTACTCGCACCAGTGCTATTCAACTTGTTCTTCACACAAGTCCTTCAACACATTGTGAAAGAGCTTGACCTCGGGATATATATCAAATACTGCTCAGACGGATCGGTCTTTGATCTACATCGCCTGCAAGCCTGAACAAAGATTGTGGAAAGACTTATCCTAGAAGCTCTGTTTGCCATTGACTGTGCTCTCATGGCACACATAGAAAATCACCTACAACACATTATAGACCATTTTGCAGAAGCATCAGAACTCTTGGGCTTAACAATCAGCCTTGTAAAAACTGTGGTGTTAAGCACAGTCTCAGCATACGGATCACTGGATAGAGAAATCACATGCAGAATCTGGAAAGCTAGTCAGGCATTGGGCAGATTGAGAGCTAAGGTTCTTCAGCACAGAGAAGTCAAACTGTCCACAAAGCTTAAAATCTACAAGGCCGTAGTAATCCCTACATTCCTGTACAGATGTGAAATGTGGACTCTGTACCACCGCCACATAAAGCAACTAGAAAAATCCCACAGGAGGTCACTGCATACAATCATGAACATCTGCTGGCAAGACAAAATTACCAACTAGGAAGTACTGAGTTTGAAGCAGCAGCCACTGATCGACCAGCCTGGAGGGCTGTCATCTTTAAAGACACAACTATGTTCGAGGAGGAGAGGAGGAAAAGTCTAGAAGCTGCAAGGGACAGGCGGCATAAGGCAGCATCGGCCAACCCAGCTACATCAACCCATCAGTGTCCAGGATCCATCCCCCCTAAGGGTCTGCACAGATGTCATCATCGAAAGCGATGGACTACCAGAGTTTACATTTCTGGATTTGGTTTTATTTCCATGTTCTGTCTTATTTTTATGTCTCCTTGTGTTTTCACGTGTTTCCATTCCTGTTTAATCATTTCACCTGTTGTCAATCAGTTCAGTTAGTTTATAAGCTGCACCTTTTCCTTTTCCTTTGTTAGTTGCCGGTCTGTTGCTTTAGTTACAGAAGTATGTCAGTCTCATCCAGTGATCACCATTTGTATGTACTGCCTGTGTTGTCATCATCTGATGTATCCCTGCCTCCTGTCAGTTTAGTCTGCTACTGGATTCTCCCTTTTGTTCTCTGCCCTGTCACTGTATGTTGGAGTGGTTGTCACATTGGATCATTTAAGCACCATGGTTTTTGAATCTTCACCTCTGTGTCCTGGCTGCCTGCTTTTGGGGTTCAATTTGACTCAGTTCTTGTACTAACTGTAACAGCCACAAGCTTGGTGCACCTATCATTTGGGAGTTTTACCCATTCGTTTTTGCAATACCTCTCAAGTGCCATCGGGTTAGATGGGCAACATCGGTGCACAGCCATTTTCAGATTTCTCCAGAGATGTTCCATAAGATTCGGATCAGGGCTCTGGTTGGGCCACTCAAAGACATTCACAGAGTTGTCTTGGCTGTGTGCTTAGGGTCATTGTCCTGCTGAAAGATGAACCATCGCCCCAGTCTGAGGTCAAGAGCACTAAGTAGCAGGCCTGATCGGTGGATCCAGACCTGATTGGTGGATTGCTGCAGAGATGCTTCCTTCTGGAAGGCTCTCCTCTCTCCACAGAGGAATGCTGTAGCTCTGACAGAGTGACCATTGGGTTCTTCGTCACCTCCCTGATGAAGGCTTTGCGGCAAAGGCTGGTATCATTTATGTAGATGTTATTTCTTCATTTATTTTACATTTTTAATAAATCTGCAAAGGTCTAAAAAAAATATTTTCATGTTGTCATTATGGGGTATTTGTGTGTAGAATTTTGAGGAAAAAATTAATTTCATCCATTTTGGAATAAGGCTGTAACAAATCAAAATATTTAAAAAGTAAAGAACTGTATATACTTTCTGGATGCACTCTGTAGCTTTTGGGCCACTACTCCTCAGCCTAGCCACACTCGTGCACTAATCTAGCACTGTTTAGATTGGTGATGCAATCCAGTCAATAATTCATTCATATCTCCAACAGCTTTTACACTATTTTAAGAACCTCCCTTTCATAATTCCTATTCATTAATTCACATCAGTTAAACGTGTTTGGTTGTTACAAATTGTAGCCTGATAATCCACCAACATGAGACATTTTACCCTTCCTTCCCAGGCTGTTGAAATT